>NW_017736076.1:0-1506 GCF_001890085.2 Hipposideros armiger
TCCCCAATAAAAATCTTAAAAAAAAAAAATTTGTAATTGAACTATACTAAAGAAATAAAATTTGTAACGAAAATCCTTCTCACAAGGAAAACTCCAGAACCAGAAGGCTTTATCAGCAAATTCTACCAGTCGTTCAAGGTAGAAATAATTTTAATTTTACAGAAATTTTTCCAGAGGGGGGGGAAATAGAGAGACCACTTTTTTATAAAAACCCCCATAAAGAAAAAGTACAGACCAAAAATACAAGAAAAGAAGGAAGTGAACATAATGTCAGAATAATGGTTACCTTGAGGCAAGAGGGAAGACGTTATGATTGGGGAAGGGCAGTCAGGTGGGCTTTTGGGGGCTGGCAATCTTGTTTCTTGACCTAATTGGTAGTTTCTACTCATTTGCTTTATAATAAGTCATTAAGATGCACATTTCTGGTTTTTACACTTTGCTGTCTGTGTATTATAATTCATAATAAAATTTTTATTTAAATTTATGAGATCAGTGTCACTGAATAAGGAAATGGTATAAATATTCGTTTATTCTCATTCTTATATCTCAGTAATTTTCTTGACTCTATACTTATTCTAACAGATTTATAACTCTCATTTCTTGGAGATTATCTTTCAGAGATTAATCTATTCAATGTTTACTAGCTTCTAAATTCCATTAATACACATTATACTGTAATCAATAGTTATAATTATATTTTGTAGTAAAAGCATCTATTCTTGAATATTCTACACTTCCTAACATGAGGCATTGTTTTTAAAACCCAAACTTTAATCTTGGGTGACAATACACAGAGATTAACCAATAATCTGTATGTCTGCAAGGTGCACAGTATAAAGACAAACAAGATGGGTACAGTTCCATCTGGAACTAAATAAACATCAACTCAGCAGTTTTTCAAGGAAAGTCCACATCTGTTTCCTATCACTGATTATTTTAATCTATTTATCCTCAGTCTTTGTCTACCCAGCCCTCGTTCAAAACCCAGGCATCTGTCTAGATGTAAAAAGCTTTCACAGTAACAGGAAATTTAATTTAATGATCTGAAATATGAATGATCTTTTATTAAGACCAAGCCATTTTATTTCTTTTCTATACTTATAGTAGAAGGAACAGCTAAGTGAACACATTTCAAATTTTATTTGACAGCAATTACAAAGCCTATACTGAACTACTGGTCCTAGCTACCTTTCTAAATGCCTTTTAACATCTCCTTTAAAGCGAATAATAAACATCAAAATATAGAGGACTAAAACAATTCTGACTCAAATTCCAGAAACCCAAATTGTCATCAATTTGAAAACTTAAATAAAAGCAGTATTTTTGTCATAAAATTTCTCACTTTTGGAACATGAGGATTAAATTCCACAGCTCTATGAATTGCTTCCACAGCATTAATTTCTGCTGTGCTTAACCCTCTTCTGGAGGCTGTTTCTGGAGAGAATCTGTAAGAAAACCACAAAATGAAGAAATGAATATATATATATATATATATATATATATATA
>NW_017736077.1:0-1504 GCF_001890085.2 Hipposideros armiger
GGAAACCATGCCCATGATGGAAATCCGCTTCAGAATCTGCGGGCCGTACAGGAACGCAATCAGCAGTCCAAGCAGGTTCGCACGCGAGCCTGTGCTCAGCAACGTAATCAGAAGAACACTCAGCAGCAGTGCCTTGACAACGATGTGCTTTCCCTGATGGGAAATGATCATCAGCATCGACAGGGTCAGCATGGCGCCGAAGGTATTCGGGCCCCCGGCATTTTCCAGCCACAGCCGCCCCCCCGTGAAGCTGATCGTCCCCAAGGCAAAGACCGATACGAAGATGAACATGGGAAGCCCGATTCCCAGGCCGAACCCGATGTTGGTCATCGTCCGTAAACTCAAAAAATGAGAAACAAAGGCGGCAGACGATGCGTAAATCAAGATCTTCATAATGTCGGATGCATAGCGGTCGCCAAGCCCGACATTCAAGGCGGAATACAAGTTCAACGCGCAGATGACCACGAGCCACATAACGAAGAAGCCAAAAAAGCGCGGGTTCATGACCGCGCAATAGGCTCCCGCAAAAGCAATCATCGTGATGTAGATCAGATGGGACAAAAATATCTGCACCGCGCCGACAACAGGCAGAGCGAAGAATGCGCAGGAGAAGCCAAAAAAAAGCGCAAACGCAGGGGCGAACTCTACACGCTGCACCACTCGATCTTCATATGAAAGGATCATGGCTCTCTCCTGTCCCGCCACCAGTCGTCACATCATCGTCATTTGCGGGCGCCCGTTAGGTGACGCAGTGTGTAAAGGGCAAAATTCAGCGCAAATCCCGCGATTAAACCAAAGATGATTGCCATCACGACCAAAGACATCGGCCGGGGCAGCGTGGGATAATTTGCGACCTGGGGACCATTGATAACTTTCGCCGAAAAGCTTCCCTTCACGTTCGCCATGATGCTGCGTGTATAGTATTGGCTGTAGACGCGGGTGAGAGCAGCCTTGGCATCCACAGTGGAAATTTCGCCGATCTGCCGTTGGAGAAATTCCTGCCACACCGCTAGCTGCCGAAGCTCCACATTACGCACAACTTCGTCCGCAGTTTCATGCGCCAGCCGGAGTATCTCTTCAGCTGCCTTCCCATCACGAAGCGAAAGACTAATCTCAAAAATAGGTGCCGGAATGAAATCGGGGGAGTTGCGCTGTTTTACCTTAATCTTGCTCGACAACTCGTCAATTACGTCATCTACTACAGGTTCACGCTGGACTGGATACTCAAACCAACGATCAAAAACGTTTTCCGACGATTCCCATTGCTTCGTCTCTTTGTCCCAACCCGAAAGAAGCTCACGCAGAAGATCCGGGCGCTTCATCAATGCCTCCGCCACGCTCTGTCCCTGCAGAACGTTGAGATACATCTGGAAGTTGGTAACCTTCTCGCTCATACCCGCACCAAACAGGCTAAGGCCCCCGGCGCTCGGTGTTCCTTCAGCAATGGGATTCGCGTCCATTGCCGCAACAATCATCATCGCCTCGTAACGCTTGGGCAGTAATG
>NW_017731847.1:1850-2658 GCF_001890085.2 Hipposideros armiger
TAGCTGAGGTTTTGTCATATATGGTGTTTATTATGCTGAAATACTTTGCTTCTATACTCATTGAGTGTTTTAATCATAAATGGATGTTGTATCTGATCAAATGCTTTTTTTCTGCATCTATTGATATGGTCATATGCTTTTTATCTTTTATTTTGTTAATGTGGTGTCTCGTATTGATTGATTTGTGGATATGGAACCATCCTTGCATCCCTGGAATGAACCCTCCATATGCAATCATGTTGTATGATCCTTTTAATGTATTGTTGTATTTGATGTGCTAGTATTTTGTTTAGGATTTTTTGGATTTATGTTTGTCAGAGATATTGGCCTGTGATTTTCTCTTTTTGTGTTGTTCTTGCCTGGTGTTGGTATCAGAGTAATGTTGGCCTCATAAAATAAGTTAGGGAGTATTTTCTCTTTTTCAATTTTTCTTGGAAGAGGTTGAGAAAGATTGGTATAAAATCTTTGAGTGTTTGATAGAATTCACCAGTGAAGCCATCTGGTCCTGAACTTTTTTTGCGGAGGAGGTTTTTGATTATTGTTGAAATTTCCTTACTAGTGTTCAGCCTATTTAGGTTTTCAAATTTTTCATGTTTCAGTCTATGAAGGTACTATATTTCTAAGAACTTGTCCATTTCTTCTAGGTTTTTTAATTTGATGGCATAAAGCCTTTCATAGTATTCCTGTATTTCTGTGGTGTCTGTGGTAGCTTCTCTTTTATTTCTGATTTCACTTATTTGAGTCTTTTCTCTTTTTTCCTCAGTGAGTCTAGCCAAAGGTTTATCAATTGTATCTTTTCAAAGATCAA
>NW_017731847.1:6478-7548 GCF_001890085.2 Hipposideros armiger
GGGGGAAGGTAGATGCCTTTTCTGGGAGGGAAACTGCTTCTGCCTCTCTTAAACTCCAGGTTATAGTGAAAGGTTGGCAGCCCAACTTCTCCTTGTTACCACTCTCACTGGTGCTATGGTGGTGTCGAATCACATCTGCAGCCACAGTCTTGCCTACTTACTCATTCCACTAGGCCCACATCAGATGTCCTGATACACGAATCTTTCAGGCATGTGTGTATGTTGAGTAAGGGATACTTTATTGAGTTATAGTTGTCCATCTTGGAAATTCAAGGGAAGAAACCATGGAGTCTACTCATTGCCATGATTGCTGATACCACCTCTATTTGTTGATTTTTTTTGATGATAGCCATTCTAACAGGTGTGAGGTGATACCTCATTGTGTTTTTGATTTGCATTTCCCTGGGAATTAGTGATGTTGATCACCTTTCCTATGTCCATCAGTCATCTGCATGTTCTCTTTGAAGAAATGTCTGTTCAGGTCCTCTGCCCATTTGTAAATTGGGTTATTTGTCTTTTTGGTGTTGTTGTATGAGTTCCTTATATATTTTGACTATTAACCGCTTATCAGATGTATCATTTGTGAATATCTTCCATTTAGTAGGTTGGTTGTTTTTTCATTCTGTTAATCATTTCCTTTGCTGTGCAAAAATGTTTTAGTTTGATGGAGTCCCATTTGTTTGCTTTTTTCTTTTGTTGCCCTTGCCCAAGGAGACATATCCAAAAAAATAATATTAACAGCGATGTTAAAAAGTTTACTGCCTATGTTTTCTTAGGAGCTTTATGGTTTTAGGTCTTACAGTTAAGTCTTTAATCCATTTTGAGTTTATTTTGTGTATGTATAAGAAAGTGGTCCAATTTCATTTTTTTTTATTGGGGAATTGGGGTGATGGGAACAGACAAGTTGCTGTCATTTTGTTCTTCAATCTAGTTGTGGAGGATGTTGCTTCACTGGCCCAAGTTGGCACCATCATTGTGCTCTTCCTGGGCGAGGCAGATCAGTCGCCGGCTTCTGGACGGCCGCTCACTGCGGCTGCTAGCCGCTCATGCTGGCTGCTGGCTACACACAG
>NW_017731847.1:9994-14475 GCF_001890085.2 Hipposideros armiger
ATAGAACTTGGCTTCTATGTGTGCACATTTAACTTGAAGGTTTTTGAGAGCATTCACTCGACTTTTAACTACCCTAGGCAAGCTTTCAATGTATCCTGTTGGTGTTTCTACCAGACCATCAAGTCTTTCGTGGAGGGCTGCAAGAATCTGAGGATTTTGCATCATCTGAACAGTCAGCTGACGCGCTTTGATTTTTGTTTCTTCACCAGTTTCTTCTTCTTCTACTTCTTCAACATCATCCAAATCTTGATCAAGTTCAGACTGTTCTTTGTTGTCAATGTCTGCCATGTTTTAAGAATGCCAAATATCGGTGGACAGCACGGGGAACCGGGCGGCCGGAGCTGCGCAGGCAGTGACTCATAATCATATGGTTTTTATCTTTCATTTTGTTAACTTGATGTATCATGTTTACTGATTTACAGATGTTGAACTATCCTTGTGTCCCTGGGATAAATCCCACTTGGTCTTGGTGTATAATCCTTATTGAATCTGGTTTCTTAATATTTTGTTGAGAATTTTTGTATCTATGTTCATCAAGGATGTTGGCCTGTAATTTTATTTTATTTATTTAAAAAATTTTTTTGGTCAGTGTGATATTTTTATCTGGTTTTTGTCAGAGTAATACTGGCTTCATAGAATGAGTTGGGAAGCATTCATTCATTTTTTATTTTTTTGAAACTGTTTAAGAAAGATAGGTATTAATTCTTCTTTAAATGTTTGGTAGAATTTTCCTGTGAAGCTGTCTAGGCCTGGATTTTTATTTGTTGGGAATTTTTGTTTACTGATTTCAAATTCATGGCTAGTAATCAGTCTGTTTAGATTTTCTGTTTCTTCCTGGCTCAATCTTGGAAGCTTATGTGCTTCTAGAAATTTATCCACTTCTAGGTTATCAAATTTGTTGGCATATAATTGTTCATAGTGTTCTTTTATGATTCTTTGGATTTCTGTGATGTCAGTGGTAACTTTTCTGTCATTATGATTTTATTTATTATTGTGCTCTCTTTTTTTCTTGATGAATTTGGCTAACACTTGGACAATTTTGTTTCTTTTCAAAGAACCAGTTTAGTTATATTGATCTTTTCTATTGTTGTTTTTAAAAATTCTGTTCTGTTAATTTCCACTTGATCTTAATTATTTTCTTCCTTTGGATTTTGTTTGTTCTTATTTTTCTAGTTCCTTTAAGTGTAAAGTTAGATTGTTTATATCAGATTTTTCTTGTTTGTTGAAGTATGCCTCTATGGCTATGAACTTCATTCTTAAAACTGCTTTTGCTGCATCTCATAAATTTTGAAAAGTTGTGTTTTTATTTTCATTTGTCTCAAGGTAGTTTTATTATTTTTAACTTCAATGGGGAACATTGTGTTCCTCCAGGACCCATCAGCTCCAAGTCAAGCTGTTCTCTTCAATCTAGTTGTGGAGGGTGCAGCTGAGCTCCAAGTCAAGCCATTCTCTTCAATCTAGTTGTGGAGGGTGCAGCTCACTGGCCCATGTGGGAATCAAACTGGCAGTCATGGTGTTATGAGCCTGTGCTCTAACCACCTGAGCTACCGGTCACCCCTCAAGGTTGTTTTTTGATTTCCTATTTGATTTCCTCTTTGATCCATTGGTTATTTAGTACCATGTTGTTTAATCTCCATATAGCTGTGTTTTTTCCAGTTTCCTTCCTGTATTTGATTTTCAGTTTCATTCCATTGTGGTTGAAAAAGATGCTTGATATGATTTTAATTTTTTTAAACTTATTGAGGCTTGTTTTTTGGCCTAATATGTAATTTATCCTGGGGAATGTTGCATATGCACTTGAAAAAACGTTTATTCTGCAGTTTTTGGGTGAAATATTCTATAAATATGTATTAAGTTGATATGACCTAATGTGACATTTAAGGCCATTGTTTTCTTATTAATTTCCCATCTGGATAATCTATCCATTGATGTGAATGGGGTACTAAATCCCCTATTATTATTGTTTTACTGTGGTTTTCTTCCTTTATGTCCATTAATAGTTGCTTTATATACTTAGGTGCTCCTATGTTGGGTGTGTAAGTATTACGATTGTTATATTCTCTTCTTGGATTGGCCCCTGTATAATTATGTAATGTCATTCTTTGTCTTTTTTCTTTTTATTTTAACCTTCTTTGTTTTAAAGTCTATTTTGTCTGATATGAATATTGCTACCCAGATTTCTTTTTGTTTCTATTTGCATGGAATATCTTTTTCCTGAAGATTTCCCTGAAGATTCAGTCTATATGTGTCTTTGATTTGAAGTGAATCTCTTGTAAGCAGCATATAGATGGGTCAATTTTTTAACCCATGTCTTTTTATTGGAGTGTTTAGTTCATTTACATTTAAAGTAATTATTGATAAGTATGTACTTATTGCCATCTTGTTCATTGTTTTTGGTTGTTTTTATAGTTCTCATCTGTTCCTTTCTTCTTCTCTTGATTTCTTTTTGTAGTTTGCTGATTTTCTTTAGTGTTTTGTTTGGGTTTCAATATTATTTATGTATCTTGTAGGTTTTTGGTTTGTGGTTACCATGAGGTTTATGTATATCATTCTATATCTATAGCAGTCTATTTTTTAGCTGATAGGTGTTAAACTTTGAATATACTCTAAAAGGACTACAGATTTACCCCTCTTCCATGCTTTGTTTTTTTTTAAAAGATTTTTTTAATTTTTTTATTGGGGAATTGGGGGGATGGGAACAGTGCTGGGGAATTGGGGGAAGGGGAACAGACAAGTTGCTGTCGTTTTGTTCTTCAATCTAGTNGTAGCTCATGGCAGCCCACTGCAGCAGGGGCTGCAGCCTACACTGTCGCTGGCAACTCACGGCAGCCCAGCTCCAGGTTGAGCTGTTGTTCTCCATCTTAGCTGTAGAGGGCGCAGTATCACTGGTCCTCAAGTGGGATCTGAACTGGGGCCCTGCTGCTCAGAGCTGGTGTCCCAAGCCAACTCCTAATGAATGCGCCACTTGGCTGGCCCAGTAATAAGGACATCTTAACAATAGCAATTCTTCCAACCCATGAGCATGGTACATCCTTCCATTTATTTGTATCCTCTTAAATTTCTTTCTACAATGTCATAGTTTTCAGAGTACAGGTCTTTCACCTCTTTGGTTAAATTTATTCCTAGGTATTTTACATTTTTTGATGCAATTGTAAAGGGGATTGTTTTCTTAATTTCTTCTTCTGATTGTTCATTATTGGTGTATAGAAACGCCAAGATTTCTGTATCTTGATTTTGTATCCTGATAGTTTATTGGATTAATTTATTAGTTCTAATAGCTTTTTGGTAGCGTCTTTAGGGCTTTCTCTATATAGTATCATGTCATCTACAAATAGTGTAAGTTTTACTTCTTCCTTTCTGATTTGGGTGCCATTTCTTTCTTTTGTGTGATTGCTGTGTCTAGGACTTTCAATACTATGTTGAATAGATGTGGTGATAGCAGGCATCCTTGTCTTGTTTCTGATCTTAGGGGAAAACTTTCAGCTTAAATCATTGAGTAAGCTATTAGCAACAGGTTTGTCATACATAGCCTTCATTATGTTGAGGTATGTTTCTTCTATATCCACTTTGTTGATAGTTTATATTATAAAAGGTCGCTGAATTTTGTCAAATGCTTTTTCTGTATCTATTGAGATAATCATATGGTTTTTTGTTTGTTTTTTTTGTGAGAACTAAAATTATATTTGACATTTTTATTTTAGGCTGCAAAAACAAAAACAAGCAAACAAACAACAAAAAAAAACTTGAAATAGGCTTGTCAAATGATGAAAAGTCATCCTTTCCAGGGAAGCAGAAGGTAGACCATCCTGCTTCACTGCTGCTTGCACTCTGCTGGGTTTTGATCCTTCTTTGAGTCATAGTCTGGATCATTTTCCTCATCTTCTTCTTCCCCTTCCTCATCCGCTTCTTCACCTTCTTCATCATAATCATCATCATCATCTTCAATAGCTTCTCCAGTAAAGTATAACACTGATCTTGGGATTATACGCTCACGTAAAAAGTGACCAATTTCAAAGTCTGCAGCAAGGATAGCTTCAGCATCATCATCCAGGTCTCCACTCTCAGGAACTTCAGGAGGGGCGAAAAAATTAAAGAAAGAATCATTGGAAACCGTTTTGGTCACAGTACGAACTGTCCCTCGTCCCTTGTGTTTCTGCTTCTTTTTAATGGTTTTCAAAGTGACGTTCTTCCCTTTTTTCCAATCTATCTGGCACCCTGTACAACCCATAATTTCTGGTCCATCAAAAGAAAAGGGATCAGAATCATCTGGTTCTGACCGCATCCTGTATGTCTTTGTCAACACTTCATTTGTGAAATAGTCATTGGGTTCAAAGTGAAATTCTAAGACAAAACTCATAGGCTGGCCCGCATCTGAGAACTTCACTTTAATATCTTTCAAGTGCTTCAGAATAGGCTCGTCGTGTTCCTGAACCATATCACTGAGCAAGTCAACATTTTTAAAAACAGTCAACCAAAATTCA
>NW_017731847.1:17885-30786 GCF_001890085.2 Hipposideros armiger
TTTTAGACCTTTTTGTGTTGTGTATCTCCTAACTACTTATTGTCATTTAAGTTGAGTTTGGTACTTTTGTCTTTTGAACTTTGTAGTAGCTTTTTAAATGTCTGATTTGCTGTACTTATTAAATATTTGGCTGTACCTGTGAGATTTTTTCCTTTCTCACATTTCTTATTTATAGTTATGGCCTTTTCTCTTTTGCTTAAAGATAGCCCTTTAACCTTTTTGTGAAACTGGTTTAATGGTGATGAAATCTTTCAGTTTTTGCTTGTCCAGGAAGCTCTTTATCTCTCTTTTAATTCTGAATGATAACCTTGCTGGGTAAATTATTCTAGGTTGTAGGTTTCTTTTTTCAGCACTTTAACGATGCCCTGCCACTCCCTCTGGCCTGTAGTTGCTGCTGATAAATTAGCTGATAACCTTATGGGGTTTCCTTTGAATGTATCTAGCTTTTTACTCTTGCTGCCTTCAAAATTGTCTCTTTCCCTTTACATTTTGCCATCTTAATTACAATATGTCTTTTTTTTCTCATTAAGCTTTGTTTTAATGGGTCTCAAAATTCTGTGACAGATTTTTAGTCAATTTGCTAGCATTAAAAAGTAGTGATTTTAAAAATTAATAATTTAAAACCTGTCATACCAAAAAAAAACAAGGTCCACAAAACAATCTCCTTTTTTCTGAAGGTTTTACAATGCATTGTAGTCATTAACCAGTCTTTTACTATTACACTTAAATGGCCATTTGAGACAAACAGTTCTGAGACTATTCTTCCAACACTGATTAAGACTGGGGTGGCAGATATTGGGGATGATTTTCTGAGCTTTCTGAGCAGACTTGGTGACCTTGTCAGCTCCAGCTGCCTTCTTGTCCACTGCTTTGATGACATTCACAGCAACTGTCTGTCTCATGTCACAAACAGCAAAATGGCCCAGAGAAGGGTAGTCAGAGAAGCTCTCAACACACATGGGCTTGCCAGGAACCATGTCAATGATGGCAGCATCACCAGATTTCAAAAACTTGGGGCCATCTTCCTGCTTTTTCCCTGAACGACGATCAATTTTCTCCTTCAGCTCTGCAAATTTGCAGGCACTGTGAGCTGTGTGACAATCAAACACAGGTGCATATCCAGCACTGATTTGGCCTGGATGGTTCAGGATAATAACCTGGGCAGTGAAGTCAACTGCCTCCATGGGTGGGTCATTTTTGCTGTCACTAGCCACATTGCCACAACGAACATCTTTGACAGACACATTCTTGACATTGAAGCCCACATTTTCCCCAGAAAGAGCTTCACTCAAAGCTTCATAGTGCATTTCAACAAACCTTACTCCAGTTGTAACATTGCCTGGAGCAAAGGTGACACCATGCCGGGTTTGAAAACACCAGTCTCCACTCGGCCCACAGGCACAGTACTAATACTACCAATTTTGTAGACATCCTAGAGGGGCAGATGCAAAGGTTTGTCAGTAGGACAAGTTGGTGGCAGGATGCAATCCAGAGCATCAAGCAGCATGGTTCCACTGGCTCTGCCATCTTTATGGGTGACTTTCCATTTCTTGAACCAAGACATGTTAACACTTGGCTCCAGCGTATTGTCACCATTCCAACCAGAAATTGGCACAAATGCTACTGTGTCAGGGTTGTAATCACTTTTCTTAATGTAGGTGTTGACTTCCTTAACAATTTCCTCGTATCTCTTCTGGCTGTAAGGCAGCTTGGTGGAATCCATTTTGTTAACACCAACAATTAGTTGTTTTACACCCAGTGTGTAAGCCAGAAGGGCATCCTCATGGGTCTGCCCATTCTTGGAGATAGATAGCCTGCTTCAAATTCACCAAAAGCAGCAGCAACAATCAGGACAACACAGTCAGCCGGAGATGTGCCTGTAATCACGTGTGGGGTTTTTTTTTTTTAAGATTTTATTGGGGAATTTGGGGAAGGAACAGCGTTGGGGAATCGGGGAAGGGGAACAGACAAGTTGCTGTTCTTTTGTTCTTCAGTCTAGTTGTGGAGGACGTCACTTAACTGTCTCATGTTGGTATTATGATTATTGAGCTCTTCCTGGCTGAGGCAGATTGGTCACCAGCCATTGGACGGCTGCTCACGGCAACTCACGGCAGCCCACTGCAGCTCCACTGCAGCCTACACTGTCGCCGGCGACTCACAGCAGCCCAGCTCCAGGTCAAGCTGTTGTTCACCATCTTAGTTGTAGAGGGCGGCAGCATCACTGGCCCATGTGGGATCCGAACCAGCGGCCCTGCTGCTCAGAGCTCATGCTCCCAAGCCATCTCTTAACCAACAAGCCAATCAGCTGGCCCATATAATCATGTTTTTGATAAAGTCTCTGTCCTGGGGCATCAATGATGGTTACATAATACTTGCTGTTCTCGAATTTCCACAGGGAGATATCAATGGTGATCCCATGCTCACGTTCAGCTTTCAGTTTATGCAAGACTCAGGCATACTTGAAGGAGCTCTTTCTCATCTCAGCAGCCTCCTACTCAAATTTTTTGATGGTTCTTTTGTTGATACCACCACATTTGTAGATCAGATGATCAGTAGTTGTAGACTTGCCAGAATCTACGTGTCCAAAGACAACAATGTTGATGTGTATCTCTTTTTTCCCATTTTGCATTAGATTTAGCTGTGGTTTTCACTACACCTGTGTTCTGGTGGCAAATTGGTTGTGAAAAAGCTATTGGGTTATCAGAAAAGTCATGATGTATATTTTCTAAGTTTTTTCATTGCAAAAATACCTCATGACTTTTCCTACAACCCAATTCAAAATGTTTTTATGTTTTGTCTTTTTTTAAAGATTTTTTTTACTGAGGAATTGGGGAAGGGAAACAGTGTTGGGGAATTGGGGAGGGGGACAGCCAAGTTGTTGTCCTTCAATCTTAGTTGTAGAGGGCGCAGCTAACTCAGCTCCAAGTCCAGTTGCCATCTGGCCTCCTGTCAGCAGCTCACGGCCACTCAGCTCAAGGTGCCGTGTTCAATCTTAGTTGTGGATGGGCGTAGTCCACCATCCCATGTGGGAGTCGAACCGGAAACCTTGTTGTTAGGAGCACGTGCTCTCACCAACTGAGCCATCCTGCCACCTGTTGGCAGCTCAGTGGGCAGCTCAGCTCGGCACAGCTCACTGGCCCATATGGGAATTGAACCGGCGACCCTGTTGCTCAGAGCTCATGCTCTTAACCAACTAAGCCACTCGGCTGGCCCCTATGTCTTTGTGTTTTTAATTACAATATTTCTTTGTGTTCATCTTATTTGGAATTCTCTGTGCTTCCTGGATCTGGATATGTTTCTTTCCAGGTTAGGAAAGTTTACATCCATTATTTCTTCAAGTAAAGTTTCCTTTCTCTCTTTCTTCTCCATCTGGGGTCTCTATAATGTGAATGTTTTTGTGCTTGATGTTTTCCCTGAGGTCCCTTAAACTATTCTCATTTAAAAATTTTTTTTCCTCTTGGTGTTTTGATTGGTTGATTTCCACTAGTCTGTCTTTCAGGTCGTGACCCAGTCTTCTGTATTAACGAACCTGTGCTTGATTCTAATGCATTTTAAAATTTCAGTTATTTTATTTTTCAGGTCTGCTTGGTTCTTTATTATACTTTCTAACTCTTTGCTGAAGTTCTCCCCATGTCCCTCTATTCCACTTTCAAGTTTGGTGAGCATCCTTATGACCATTTTTTAAAAAATTCTTTATCAGGCAATTACTTATCTCCATTTCCTTAGGGTTTCATTCTGGGGATTTTTCTTTTTCTATTTATTCACTCAGAACATTTTTAATAATGTACATTTAAAAAGGTAGTCTTCTTACAAATTGTTCTGCAATTCACATATACAATAGCTTGGAAAACAATGTTTAGAAAACAAAAGCCAATGTAAAAAGACAGATTAAAACAACTAGGATAGTACAGGTTTTCTATGGTTCTGATTTAACAGTTTTCTTATTGCATTGTCAATGTCAGAAATCTGTTCCTTCAGCTGGCTCATTACTCAGAATTTAAAGAAATATCTTTTTTTCCTGGTTTTATTTCACCTTCGGGATCCATCCAATATCCTCCAATATTAATTAGGACTTTCCCTTTAAAGTCTTGCATGCTGACTGACGTACCTCACTGTCCCAATCTGAAACATGTTATCATCTCTGCTTAGAAGATGACAGGCTTCTTGAAGTTTCTCCAATCTTCTGCTTCTTTACAGGTTTTTCTGGAGTAACTTGCTTTTTCCTCGTAAACTTTTTGTCAACCTCACTGTTAGAATCGCTGCCAGAAGAACTTGAAGAAACAAGTTCCTTTGATTTAGGCATTGCTCTGCTCCTGCAGCCTAACAGTTCTGTGCTCGCTCACTTGCAACTCCTGGGGATTTTTCTTGTTCCTTCATTTGAGACATATTCTTCTGTCTTTTCATTTTGTTTGACTTTCTATGTTTGTTAATATGAATTAGACAATATAGGTCTCTCTCCCAGTCTTCAAGAAGTAGCTGTGTAGTAGCAACCTTTATGTAGCTGTGTGCTGGGTGGTTTCAGCAGGCTGATTGGAGCTGAGTGGATGCCTATGGCGTCTGAGGACCTGGCCCACTCAAGTGGAGTGGCTCTGGGCAGATAGGCCAGGGGCTTAGAGGATTGCCCTGTTGATCCTGTTTGTTCCCTTTGTTCAAAGTCAATATGGGTGCAGGTGATGTGCCTGGAAACGTGCTGTGGCGACTTTGCTGGCAAGCCAGAGTATCTGGATAGAGCTATTGAGGTGGAGGGGGTACATAAACAGTGGTGCTCAAAAGCACCTCTGACCCTGGAGAATTCCCACAGTTCCTGGGGAGCTCTATGGCGCTCCAGCTTTCTCTATATGGTCTCTATATCACTTGTTTGTTGTACAAAAAGTAGTCTTGTATAGGCAACCTCTATGTAAGCTGTATGTGTCGGGTTGACAGTTTTTTTCCATTTGACACTGAATATATTGGCCCACTCTCCCCTGCCCTCACAACTTCTGATGAGAAATCTGCTCATAATCCTATTAAGGATCCCTTGTATGTGATGATTCACTTCTCTCTTGCTGCTTCCAATATTTGCTCTTTGTCTTTGATTTTTGAAAGTATGATTATAATGTGTTTTGGGGTGGGTGTCTCTGAGTTCATCTAACTTGGACTTCTTGGATGTTTATATTCATGTCATCCATCAAATTTGGAAAGTTTTCAGTTATTATTTCTTCAAATATTATCTCTGCTCCTTTCTCTCACTTCTTTTTCTGGACTCTCATGATGTGTATGTTGGTTCACTTAATGGTGCCACATGGGTCCCTTAAGCTCTGTTCACTTTAATCTTTTTTCTTTCTGTTCCTCAGGCTCAATAATTTTCATTGTCTTATCTTGAAGTTTGCTGATTCTTTCTTCTCCCTGCTCATGACTGCCTTTGAATCCATCTAGTGAATTTTTAAATTTTAGTTTTGTTCCTTTTTTTTTTTTTAAGGACTTTTTATTGGGGAATTGGGGAGGGGAACAATGTTGGGGAATTGAAGAAGAGGAACATTGTGTTTTTCCAGGAACTATCAGTTCCAAGTCAAGTTGTTGTCCTTTAATCTTAGTTGTGGAGGGCGCAAGCTCAGCTCTAAATCCAGTCGTCACTTTCGATCTAGTTGCCGGGGCTGGGGGGTGGGGGGTTAGTCCACCATCCCATGCGGGAGTCGAACCGGCAACCTTGTTGCACACTGAGCCATCCAGCTGCCCATCGGCAGCTCACAGCTGCTCAGCTCAGGGTGCCGTGTTCAATCTTAGTTGTGGGGGGGACACAGCCCCCATCCCATACGGGTGTCGAACCGGCAACCTTGCTGCTAAGAGCATGCACTTTCACCAGCTCAGTGGCAGTTCAGCTCGGGCACACCTCACTGACCCATGTGGAAATCGAACCAGGGACCCTGTTGCTTAGAGCTCATGCTCTTAACCAACTGAGTCACTCGGCTGGCCTCAGTTATGGTTCCTTTTAGCTCTAGAATTTCTTTTTGGTTTCTTTTTAGGTTTTTGTTTTTAAATCTCTTTATGGATATTTCCAGTTTGTTCACAGGTAAATTATCTTGACTTTATCTACAGGTTTCTTTTGTTCTTTGAGCAACTTCAAGATGGTTGTTTTAAAACTTTGATATATATGCCACTAGGTTTTTTACAGCAAAAAACCTTGCTTAATTATTTTTTTCCCCTTCGAATGGGCCATACTTTCCTGTTTCTTTGTATGCCTGTGAGATTTTGTTGGACACTGGCCATTTGAGTCAAATACTGTGGAATTAACTTTGGAAATCTGTATGTCCCCCGTCCAAAAGGTTTGATATTTATTGTTATTTTTTATTGTTGTAGCCTGTTTGTGCTGAGGATCAGTCTGTGGTGTTAACTTAATGTCTTTCAGGTGTTTTCTGAGTCTTTCCCTGGGCATATGCAGTCACTTTCTAAACTTTATGATGTATGCATTTGTTTTTTAATACCCTAGTCTTTAATATCTGGATCCCAAAAAGGGAAAAAGGGAAAAAATAAGGGGTAAAGTGCTAGTGCCCTTTAAATCCTCTTGGACGTCACTTGATCTAGAGATGGAGGGCTTCCACAATTGAGGGTGGTGCAATAAAAAGGCTGCCTACCTCTTTGTTTGCATCCCTGTGATCGGAAGCAGCAATCAGAAATCATTGTGCAGATACTCAATATTTGGAAGATAGAGTCCTTTTTGCCCACTCTAATTCCCATAGGCTGTGTGTAGCTACTCCAGGAAAACTTGCTTCCTCCCACATGGTTGGGGTAGGAGATGGGTAACTGCTACTCTGATAAGAGCTGAAATAGAAATTAACTATAACTTACCATTCATGTATTCCCCTAGAAGTTGCTAGCCTTCAACAGACTCCAGAGTTAAAAAATAGTTACATCAGACAAATTTTGCCAGTGCAATTTTTGTGTATATAGGGAGACCTATTACTGGTGCATCCTACTCTGCCATATTCCCATAATCTTCTGAGATTTTTAGTGTTTTAACTTGCCCCTAGTGCCATCCCATGCTGTTTCACTCTGCAGTAGCTTTGAAAACTAACTGCACTCACAGTGAAACCCAGCAGCATGATGACCACTGAAGGGAGCAGAATGGGGCTGGAACTTCTTTACAGCCTCATTCTCACAAGATTATCATTATTTGACCTGTGTAGTGGCACCCTGGAACACTCCACTTGTAAAAATATCTATATTTGACCTTTTTCAGAGTTCACCTAATACATAAAGCCTTTTCCTGGTGCAGGTGGGAATGGGGATATTTCTTGAAAACCAATTAAAGGCAATTTGTTTAACTTTGTGGCTTCCTGAAGCAGCGGATAGCAGTTGGAACGCATGATAGACTACCTATAAACCTTAAAAGGAAAAGGTGGCAAATGAGATGTCTTAGGCGTCTTAAAAAGCTCTGACATATTTCTGGTAACCTAGAAGGCCATATGCATGTGCAGGGTGGTGAGCATGCCCAGAGCTATATGCATGCTAAGGAAAGACATGAGAAGTTCCTAAGTTTTTACCTTTAACTGACCTTGAGGCTCCATGTAAAGAGAGGGTAACAGCTAAGGCAGAGTTGTCAGCAGCCAGGCTGATTTTTGAAGGCATGCCCCAACATGAACACAGAGCCCCTTGGCAAAGAATGAAGGGCTTATTGATTCCAAGTGATTAAGAAAATTTCTGTGAAATCATTAGCTGACTACTAAGCAATCAAGAAGAAACTTCAATGGCCACACACAACAAGAATATAGACTTCACATAATTAGTTCAGAATTGCCACTAAACAAACAACAGCAAACAGCAATTATAACAAACTACAGGGAGGGAGATAACCTGATTTCCAGAGTTGTCACATTTAAAGAAAAAAATTAAAAATCTGTATATACCGGTAAGTGGACCTGTACAGCTCAACCCCATGTTGTTCAGGGGACAACTGTATATACAAATATCAAATTATCATATTGTACACCTGAAACTAATATGTTATATGCCAATTATACCTCAATTTAAAAAGCATGAACTTAAAAAACTGGAAAAAGAAGAACTAAGTGAATGTATGAGAATGATGTCTCACTAAAAGAGAATATCAACAAAGATACAAATTATAAGAGAGTGCAAAATGGAAATTCTGAAATTGAAAAGTATAATTGAAATGAAAAATTCACTAGAGGGGCTCAAGAACATACTTGAGTAGGCAAAAGAAAGAATCAGCAAACTTGAAGATAGTTCAATTGAGATTATCCAGTGTGAGGAACAGGAAGGGGAATGAACAAAGCCTCAGAGATCTGTAGTACATCATTAAGAATACTAGCATACTACACAGAATCAGAGTTCCAGAAGGAGAGAGGAGAGAGAGGGACAGAAAGAATACTTGAAGAAATAATGAGTAAAAACTCCCCAAATTTGATGAATAACATTATTCTTGTACTTGAAGCAGGGTAAACTCAAAGATATTCACACCTAGATAATCATAATGAAACTGTTGAAACTCAAAGCCAAAGAGAGAATTTTGAAATTAGCAGGAGAGAAGCGACTCATCACATACGGGAATCCTCAATAAGATTAACAGATGATTTCTCATTAGAAACTATGGAGGATTGAAGGCAGAGGGATGACATATTCAAAAATGCTGAAAAACAAACAAACAAACAAACCCTGCCGACTGAAAATTCTATGTTTAGTAAAGCTGTCCTTCAAAAATAAAGAAGAAATGAAGAGATTTCCAGATACACCAAAACAGAGGATTTATCAGACCTATCTTACAAGGTTTACTAAAAATGGTTCTTTAGCTGAAATAAAAGGACACTAAATAGTAACTCAAAATCTACATGAAAAAATTAAGAAAACTGGTAAAAGTAACTAGATAGGTAAACATAAAAGACAACAACACATATTCTTGTTCATAACTCTTTTTTTCTCTATAGGTTTTAAAATCAACTTCATAAAGCATTAATTATATATTTGTGTTGATGGGCACACAATGTGTAATGATGTAATTTGTATGGCAAAACAGCACAATGGAAGGGGGAGGGAATAGAGCTATATAGGATCAAATTTTATATACTATTGAAATTAAGTTGGTATTAATCTGAACTGTGTTAGTTATATATAAGTGAAGATGTTAATTGTAATCTTCATGAGAACCACTAAATAAATTCTCATATATATATGAGAATTAATATGTTATAGTAGAATTAAAATGTTATAGTAGAAAATACTTATTTAATTCAAAATAGATAGTAATGGAGAAAGAAAGAAACAAAAGTCAGGCAGAAAACAGGATTTCTGGTAAATATGGTGGAGTAGGTAAGTGATGCTGTGCTTGCCATCCTCTCATGACCACATCAAAATTACAACTAAACTACAGAACTGCCATCACTGAAAATCACTGAAGTCTAGCTGAACAGAAGTCCTACAGCTAAGGACATACAGAGAAGCTAGGTAAGAGGGGCAGAGACATGGAATGGGCTGGCCGCATACCCATGTGTGGTGGTTAAAAAATAGGAGGAATATCTTGGTTTTGGTAGTCCCACCTGAGGAGGGAGGGGTCCCAGCCCCATACTAGGCTCCCCAGCACAGGGTTCCAGTGCTGGGAAGAGAAGTCACCACAACTTTTGGCTGTGAAAACCAGCGGAGATGATGGCGGAGTGAGGTAGAGGGCGGCTGGAGTCCTAGGCGTTCTTCTTAAAGGGCCTGTGCATGGACTTACTTGCTGGTGGACTCATTCACTCTGAGCTCCAGCACAGGGGCAACAATGTGAAAGGTGCCAGGGACACACGGGGAGGAACTGAATTGTCCGGCTGCAGGGCGAGGCAGGAGGGGCAGCTTTCTCACAGACAGAAATGCTGGCAGAAGCCATTGTTTCTTTTTTAAGCCCTCCCTGCCTCGCAGTGTGCAGACGGATGCATCCTCCATATCTGAGTCTCCATTAACATGGCTAACACTTTTCACTCCACCTTAGTGATTCCTTGAGGTGCTGCTCTATCCAACTTGTGAGCACAACCAAGTCACTTCCAGTGTCTTTTCCATACAAACAGCCTGTCCTGGCTCATGCTGTGGATTTTCCTAAAATCTCCCAAAGATTCACAAACCTCAAACAAGCAGCACCTGTTCTCAGCATGCCCTGTATCTCTTGCTAAGTCACCCCCAAGCCCAGAACTAGAGAAAGCCAGCGTTGGTTCAAAGGCTTAGCCTCTCCCAGGTACCTCCAAGCCCAGCGTGGGTGGCAGACATCTGCAGATTGCTTTGTGGCTCATTTCAGGTGGTCCTGGGTAGGGCACAGGCTGCAACTGAACTTGGCCTAGAGTGAGGCCCCTCCCAGGAGGCCTTGGAGCTGACATGCCTGATAGTCAGCTTTAGACCAAGCTGGAGAATCACCTGGCTGTCTCTGAAAATAACATATTCAAAGAATGGACTGAGCAGGCACCAGAGCCCTGCTAAAGCAAATCCTGCTCTGTAGGGTCAGCCACTGCACAACAGCTCCTTCACTGTAGTCATGGCCAGTCCTCACCAATCAGCCTAAGAGTTAATCCTTCCCATTGATGTGCAAACAGCAACCAAGGCTCAACTACAACAGGAGGACACACACAACCCACACAAGGGACACATCTGGAGCACCCGGCTCAGGCAATCAGGGAGACTGCACCAGGCACCAATGGGCTCCACAGCACGCCTACTACATAAGGCCACTCTACCAAGACCAGGAGACTTGGCATCTCTATCTAATATACAGAAACAAATATAGGGAGGCAACCACAATGGGGAGACAAAGAAACATATCCCAAATGAAAGAATAGAACACAGCTCCAGAAAAAAAACTGGAAAAAATGGAGACAAGCAGCCTAATGGATGCAGAGTTCAAAACACTGGCTGTAAGGATGCTCAATGATCTCAGAAATAACTTCAAGAAAGAGATAGGAAACATAAAAATGGAGATGGAAAACATAAAAAAGAACCAGACAGAAATGAATCATACAATAACTGAAATAAAGAATACATTAGAGCAAATCAACAGATTAAATGAAGCAGAGAATCGAATCAGCAATTTAGAAGCTATGGTATCAGAAAGCACCCTATCAGGACAGCATAAAGAAAAAAGAATCCAAAAAGTTGAGGCTAGTTTATCGGGCCTCTGGGATAATATAAAGTGTAGAAGAGAGAGAACAAGAAATTGAAAACCTATTTGAAGAAATAATGCTAGAAAACTTCCCTAATCTGGCAAAGGAAATAGACATATAAGCCAAAGAAGTGCAGAGAGTCCCAAACAAGATGAACCCAAAGACACATCGTAATTAAATGCCAAAGGTTAAAGACAAACAGAAAATCTTAAAAGCAGCAAGAGAAAGGCAGAGCTCCCATAAGACTGTCAGCTGATTTTTCAACAGAAACTTTGCAGGCCAGAAAAGATTGGCATAAAATATTCAAATTGATAAAAAGTAAGGACCTACAACCAAGATTACTCTACCCAGCAAGGCTGTCATTTATAACCAAAGGACAGAGAAAGAGCTTCCCAGACAAGAAAAAGCTAAAGGAGTTCATCACAACAAATTCAGTATTATAAGAAATTTTAGAAGGACTTTAAGAAAAAGAAGAAAAGATTAAAATGTGAATAATAAAATGGCAATAGCTACATATCTATTAACAATCACTTTTAATGTAAATGGATTAAATGCTTCAATCAAAAGACACAGGGTGGCTGAATGGATAAGAAAACAGGACCCTTGCATATGTTGCCTACAAGAGACTCACTTCAGATCAAAAGATACACATAGACTGAAAGTAAGGGATGAAAAAGATATTTCATGAAAACGGGAATGTATAAAAGCTTAAGTAGCAATACTTATATCAGACAAAATAGACTTTAAATCAAAGGCTATAAAAAGAGACAAAGAAGGACCTAGTAGTCCCACTTCATGGTATTTATCTGAAAAAACTCAAAACACTACTTCAAAGGGACATATGCATCTATATGTTCATTGCAGCATCATTTACAATAGCGAAGATATGGAGGGAACCTGGGTGTCCATCGATGGATGAACGGATAAAGAGGTGGTGCATACGTAGAATGGAATATTACTCAGACATTAAAAAAGAAAGAAAGAAAGAAACCTTCCCACTTTCTCAACTTTGTCCTCCTGTAGGAGGGTGAGGTTTACTCTGCAGACCAAAAGGACCAATGCCTGGTTGTTTCCTCACCCTGCTTCAGATTGCCCGAAAGGCTGGAGCCTTTTACCCCTCAGATGAGCTGGTAACGTTCAACAGCTTGGCCCATTTTTCCTCTATTTCATACTTGTTGTTGTGTTGTTGACCTCCTGGTAGCTTGTAATCCTGAACAAAATATAATAACAGATTTTGTAGAGATTGGAAAAAAAAAAAAGAATGAAATCTTGCCATCTGAAAGAACATGGATGGACCCTAGGCTATTACGCTGAGTGGAGCAAGTCAGAGAAAGACAAATGCCATGTGATTTCACTTATGTGGAATCTAAAGAACAAAATAAATGAACAAACAAAACAGAAAGAAACTCATAGATACAGGGAGCATTTTGATAGTTGCCAAATGGAAGGGGCTTGGGGGAATGGATGAAGGGGGGGGAAGGGATTAAGTGGTACAAATTGGTTGTTACAAAATAGTCATGGAAATGCAACGTATAGCATAAAAAATGTAGTCAATAATGTAATAACTATGTATGGTGTCAGATGGCTCCTACATTTATTGGATTGATCACACTGTAAGTTACATAAATGTCTAATCACTATATTGTATACCTAAAACTAACATAATGTGATATGTCAACTGTAATTGAAAAATAAAAAAATTATTTAAAAAATAAAACATACAGAAAACAAATAGCAAAATCTAAAGCTCACCTTATTAGTAATTACATTAAATGTAAATGGATTAA
>NW_017731847.1:32725-34165 GCF_001890085.2 Hipposideros armiger
CATTGGAAAGCACTTCAAAACATTGACTTAAAACAGTAGAAACTACTTATTTGCTCACATGTCTGTATTTTCAGGTAGGACTCAACTCTATTCCATGGTCATGTCTGGGATTGTAGTCACCCAGAAGCCCAACTTGGGCCGTCACTCCCAAGATGCTCCACTCACCTGGCTGGTGGTTGGTGTGACTGTAATTCTCTTGAATACGGGCCTTTCCCCGTGGCAACTTGGGCTTCCTTACAGCATGGCAGCTGGACTCCAAGATGGAGTGTTTCAAGCAGTGAAAGTGGAAGTGGCAGATCTCATAAAGACCAGCCTGAAGGTTTCATAGCATCATCACCACTGATACAGTCTATTGATGAAAACATGTCAGAGAGTCCCCTGATTCAAAGGAGAAGTAGGCTCCACTCTGTGGGGTGAATGGCAAAGAAATTGTAGTCATTTTTAACATACCTCATGTGGCTTGCCTCAATCAGCCCTTCTGCCGTAGGACCTAAGCAGATCCAGGGACATTCCTGCCACTAGCCTGTGATCTGGTCCAGTTGCTGCAAACAAGAGATTTTGTTTTTATACAAGAGGGTGTGCTCCTCATTCTCCAGGCATGTATTTTGCTGCTTCTCGTGTGTGTGTGTGTGTGTGTGTGTGTGTGTGTGTGTGTGTGAGGGAGGGAGGGAGAGAGAGAGAGAGAGAGAGAGAGAGAGAGAGAGAGAGAGAGAAATAAGAGGCTGCCCAGGACAGCAGGATGAAGAGCAGAGACTGGGGCCAGATGCTTAAGTTTGAAGCCCACCTCTGCCACCTCCTAACTGGCTGACCTTGGGCAGTCACTCAACCTTTTGGAACCTCAGGTTCATTGTAAATGCTATGGAAGCGTTTGCTACTGCTGCTGTGTTATTGTTGTGACTATTATCTGAGCCACGGGCACCCTCAGCTCTCATCCTTTAACCCCTTTGCTTGATTGCTGCTGCTTTTGGCAGCCCCACCTCTGCTATATGTAGCTCAGGGTTTTGGGGGGCTCCCAGGTTCATGGGAAGTGGAATTTATGTTTCTGTACCTCATTTCCCATGTTGCTCCTAGGTAATTTTGGAGGGGAGGGAGGAAAATGCTTGTTTTATTATTTATTTTGTGGTGATAAGAGTGCCTTTTACCATCCTGGTACAGGGGGGGCACCTTTCACACGGGAGGTGGATCTCCTGTGTTCAGGAAGACAGGGAGGGTCAGAGCGCCTCCCTGCACCGGCTGTCTCTCAAGTACCTTTAATTCAAAACACTGAAAATGCCAAAGTGGTATATTTTTGAGTGCCATATTCTGCTCCCCTTCAATTACATATATCCATTTGAATCTAAAAAAATTTTTTGATTAAAAAAAGTGAGTTGCAAAAGTATCATTTTCAACCAGGTTCTTAACCATAAGCAATAGAAAATCCTTCTGACTTAAGGCGAAAAA
>NW_017731847.1:38416-39325 GCF_001890085.2 Hipposideros armiger
TGCAGGGAGGGCGTGTTGACAGCAAAGGGGTGGAGCTCCCCAGAATATCAGGAACTGACACCCCTCTAAGGAGGGTACTTCTAATTCAGACATCAAAAAACATGTTTCTTTGAAACTCATTCTTTTACATGTGACTATCTAATTTTCCCAGCACCATTTATTGAAGAGGCTGTCTCTTCTCCATTGAACATTCTTGGTTCCCTTGTCAAGCATTAGTTTGCTGTATATACATGGCTTTATTTCTAGGTTCTCAATTCTGTTCCATTAGTATATGTACCTATTTTTATGCCAGTGCCATACTGTTGATTGATTTGTGTATGTTGAACCAACCTTGCATCCCTGGATTAAATCTCATTTGATCATGTTGAATCATCCTTCGAATGTGCTGTTGAATTTGGCTTTCTAGTTTTTTATTGAGAATTTTTGGATCTACATTCATCAGGGACCTATAGTTTTCTTTTCTTGTAGTGTCCTTGTTTGGCTTTGGTATCAGGGTATTGCTTGCCTTATAAAGTTTGGCAGTATTCCCTCCTTTTAGATTTTTTGGAAGAGTTTGAGAAGGATGGGCATTAATTCCTCTTAAATGCTTGTTAAATTTTATCAGTGAAGTCATTTGTTCCTGGGCTTTTCTTCGCTAGGAGATTTTTTTTTCTTTAATTATTGATTCAATCTCCTTACTAGTAATTGGTCTGTTCAAATTTTCTATTTCTTCTTGATTCAGTCTTAGTAGGTTGTATGTTTTAGGAACTTATCCATTTCTTTTAGGTTGTCCAATTTGTTGCACAATTGTATATAGTGGTTTCTTATGATTCTTTGTATTTCTGTAGAATTGGTAGTAATGTCCCCACTTTTACTTCTGATTTTAGTAATGTCAGTCTTCTCTTTTTTAATTTATTTTTAATTTTTTTT
>NW_017731847.1:40564-42119 GCF_001890085.2 Hipposideros armiger
GCATCCCATAAGTTTTGATATCTTGTTTTCATTTTCATTCATCTTTAAGTCTTTCTAGTTTTCCTTATGATTTCATCTTTGATCCATGGGTTGCTTGTTTAATTTTCACAATTTTTTGAATTTTCCAGTGTTATGTTATTGATTTCTAATTCACCTTGTTTTGGTCAAAGAAGATAATCTGACACTTACATTTTTAAAATCTACTGAGACTTAATTTTTGGCCTAATATATGGTCTATCTTGGAAAATGTCCCCTGTGCACTCGAGAAGAATGTATATCATGTTGTTGTTGGGTGGTGTCCTATATATGCCTGTCAGATCAAATGGTTTATTGCACTAAGTCCTTATTTATCTTCTTTCTGGTTGTTCTATCCATTCTTTTGAGTGGGGTATCACATTTTCCAACTGTTATTGGAAAACTGTCTATTTTTCCTTTCAATTCTGACCATTTTTGCTTCATATATCTTGATGGTCTGTCTGTAGGTGCCTAAGTATTATAATTAAGTCTTCTTGCTGCATTGAAACTTTTATTAATATATAATGTCCTTCTGTTTCCTGCAACCTGTTTTGATTTAACATTTATTTTGTCTGATATTAGGATAGCCACTCCTACTTTCTTATGATTACTAATTACATGTAATTTATTTTTCTATCCTTTCACTTTCAACTTGTGTCTTTCTATCTCAAGTGAGTCTCTTGTAGGCAGCATATAGTTGATTTGTTTTCATTCATTTTGTAGACCTCCGTCATTTGATTGAAGAGTTTAATCCATTTACATTTAAAGTAATTTCTGCCAATGAAGAGACTTATTTCTGTCATTGTGTTGTTTGTTTTCTATATGCCCTATAGCGTATAGTTTTTGTCCCTCATTTCCTGCATTCCTTTCTTCTTTTGTGTTTAGTTGACTTTTCTTGTAGTGAAATGTTTAAATTCCTATTTCCTTTTGTGTATATTCTATGGCTATTTTCTTTTTGGTTTCCATGGGGATTACATTTAATGTGAAGTTATAATATTCTAAGTTGAATTTGTAATAGCTTAACTTCAATAACATACAAAAACTGCTCCTTTACAGCTCTCTGTCTACAACCCTTTTGGTTTTTGATGTCATAAAATTACTTTATACATTGGGTGCCAAATACATAATCATTCTTTTAAGCACATTAGTCTCCTAAAGTGTATAGAAAACAAGACTTGGGAATTATAAGCCAACATTACAGTAATACAAACTTTTACATTAATAAGTGTTTTTTCCTTCAATCATGTAGGAAAGAAAAAGTACTGTTACAAACAATTGTTATAACAATACCAGCTTTTATTACCCATTTATTTACTTTTAGTGAGATATTTATTTCTCCATATGGCTTCAAGGTACTGTTTAAGTGTCCTTTCATTTCACCTTGCAGACTCCCTTGAACATTTCTTGCAGGGGAAGTCTAGTGGTAATGAACTCCTCAGCTTTTGTTTCTCTGGGAGTATCTGAATTTCTCCCTCGCTTTTGAAAGAGTTTTGCTGAATAGAGAACTCTCTCCTCTCTCTCTCTCTCTCTCTCTCTCTCT
>NW_017731847.1:42197-88631 GCF_001890085.2 Hipposideros armiger
TATATTGGCCCACCATCTTCTGGCCTCCAAATTTTCTGGTGAGAAGTCAGCAGATAATCTTATTGAGGCTGTCTTGTATGTGATAAGTCACTTTTCTCTTACTGCTTTCAAGATTCCCTCTGCCTTTGTCTTTTGAAAATATGATTATAATGTGTCTAGGTGTGAGTCTCTTTGACTTCATCTTACTTGGAATTCATTGAGATTCTTGGATGTTTATGTTCATGTGTTTGATCAAATTTAGGAATTTTTCAGCCATTATTTCTTTTAATATGCTCTTTGTCTCTTTCTCTCTTGCTTCTCCTTCTGGGACTCTCATGTCGGTCCACTTGATGGTGACTCACAGATTCCTTAGGCTCTGTTTGCTTTTCTTCAATCTTTTTTCTTTCTATTTCTCAGCCTCGATCATTTCCATTGTCCTATCTTAAAGTTCACGAATTCTTCCTTCTGCCTGCTCATATCAGCTCTTGAACCCATTGAGTGAAATTTTCATTTCAGTTACTATGCTTTTCAGCTCCAGAATTTTTTTTAAGGTTTCCACTTTGTCAATATTTCTGCTTTGTTCACAGATAGTTTTCTTGACTTTTTCTTTATCTTCCTTTAGTTCTTTGAGCATCTTGAAGATTATTGTTTTAAAGTCTTTAATACGTCTGCCATTAACTCTTTCTCAGGACAGATTCTGTTGATTTTTTTCTCTTAGAGTGGGCCATGCTTTCCTGTTTCTTTGTATGCCTTGTGATTTTTTGTTGTTGTTGAAAACTGGCCATTTGAATCTAATAATGTTATATTAACTCTAGAAGTCATATTCTCCCCCTTTCAAGGGTTGGTTTGGTGGTGGTTATTGTTTTTGTTGGGTTTGATTTTTTTATTGTTGTAGGCTGTCTCTGTGCTGAGGATCAGTCTGAGGTATAAATTTAATGTCTTTCAGGTCTTTTGTGAGCCTTTCCCTGGCAGTGTCACTTTCTAATTCTTCCTATATATGAACTTGTTTTTTTAATGTCCTACTCTTTAATGTCTGGCTCCTGAAGGGGAAAAATGTGAAAAATTAAGAGGGGCCAAAAAGGTTGCTGGTCTTTTAAATGTCCCTGGAAGTCACTTCAGGAGAGAGGGAGGGACTTATAACGACAGGAGGAGGTGAAACAATGACTGACCACTTCTTTGTCTGCACATCAGTGATCAGAAGCAGCAATCAGTGCACTGATCCCCAATATTCATGGGACAGTCTTTTTTTCCCCACCCTAGTTACTACAGGCTGTGACCACCTGCTCCAAAAAAATTTGAGCTGCTGCCTTGTGGCTGGAGATCATGGGTGGGTAGCTGTTATTATGCTAAGAACTGAAATTGACTACAATTTACTGTCCCCACCTACTCCTGGAAGTTGCCAGGCCCCAACAGACTCCAGAGTTCCAAAATATTTATATCAGACAGATTCTGCCAGTACAATTGTTGTCTAGGTTGGGAGAGAGATTCCTGGTGCTTCCTACTCTGTCCTCTTCCCAGAATCCTCCTCCACTTCACATTTGATATGTTAAAGCTGACGAACTCTTGAGTTATCAGTGTGACTGGACATAGATTTAAGATCAATGTGGCCTGAAGACCATAGACCCATTTTGCAGTTATGCCCTGCTCAGGTCTGCTGCTGGTCCACCACCTCAAGGAATTCAAGGCCAAAATGAGGTTGCAGGAATTGCCAGAAAACCATGTGGTCCTGGCTTCCACATCTCAAGACAAGTAACAGGAATAAAGGACCACTGAGATAGAGATGCAAGGCTGCCTTATGAGAAAGGACAGGAAGTCAATTTATTGAGCATCTACTATGTACTACATTGGGATGGTGTACTAGGTGCTGAAATGGTGATGAGTAAAAAGAATGAATGAGTTTCTGGACCCCTTATTGGGGGTCACATGAGTACTAAATATATGTTTAGGCTGGTGTCATCTTTAGGAAGACTTTGGTATCTGTAAAAGGTGAGCGTATACATGTTGGTTTAAGCTTTTGACTGAAAAGATCAGTTCTCACTGTGGAAACATGGTTGTGAGCAGACATCAGATCCCTGATAGAGAAACTAGAATTAGTCACTGATTCCTCAAATACTAATCATTAGCTACTTGTTCTTCCCACCTTATCTCCTTGGTCAGACATTAAAAAAAAAAAGATTTTATTGGGGAATCAGGGAAGGGGAACAGACAGATTGCTGTAGTTTTGTTCTTCAGTCTAGTTGTGGAGGATGTCGCTTCACTGGCCCATGTTGGTATTGTGATCATTGCACTCTTCCCATCTGGGGCAGTCGCTCACTGGACATTGGACGGCAGCTCACGGCATCCACTGCTGCAGGGGCTGCAGCCTACGCCATCGCCATCACCTCATGGCAGCCCAGCTCCAGGTCAAGCTGTTGTTCACCATCTTAGCTGTAGAGGGTGCAGTGTCACTGGCCTTCATGTGGGATCCGAACCAGGGCCCTGCTGCTCAGAGCTCATGTTCCCAAGCCAACTCTTAACCAATGAGCTACTTGGCCGGTCCTGGTCAGACATTTTTAAGGAGATAACTTTAAAGCCAAGTCCTAATGCCTACAGCAAGAAGGTATTTTATGAAAACACTGATCTAGAGCAGAGCCTGGTCAGAAATATTTAATACCTCAAGAAAGGCTTAGGCATTTGGTGTGTTTGTAACGTGTCAACTTTGAAATATGTGCCAAGTTTGAAATACGTGCCCCAGAATTCCTTCCTTGCATAGTTTTGGGTTAGTAAGAACCACATGATCTTGTGTAAGATTTGGAAAGTGGAAACAATGCAGCAGCCACATTCTTTTTATATTAGAAAGGTAAGTGGAAAGAGGGCTTCAGTGTCTGGCACATAGTAAGCACTCAATAAATAGTAGCATGACTGGTTGTCGCCCATGGCTGCAGGAAAGCTTTCCTGTGCACCGATCTGAGCAGCTGATGCCCTGCCCTTGTCGATGCCTAAAGCTTTTACGACTAGCCCTTGTTTATGTTAAAAAGGTAGGGTCCCTTCAAGTATGTATATTTAAGTGTCTGTACAAAATGAGCAGAGTACAGAGGAAAACCTTTTGCCTTTTCTTGCTCCAACCAGATTCCAAGGTGGTGGGTGGTAAGGATCTAATATCTAGAGAACAGAGTCTGAAAAAAACATGAACCCAAACCCCAAGATTCCTTAACTCAACCAGGATCATGCTTTAAAAAGCAAAACATGTCTATCCTTTACATATGGGTAAATTTCCCAGATTATTTTTACTCCAAAGTAGGACATAAGCCCTACAGGTCTGTGACATTTCAGTTCTACCGAATAATTAGGGATTTTAAGTAACTAACAACATCTTATGCCAAGGGAATCATGCTTCAGACTAGAAAAAGACCTATCTTGGAATTGTATAAGGGCATCAGGTGACCTGGATGACCATGGGCCGGCCACTTCACCATTCCGGGTCTTCTTCATTCTTGATTCTCCCAAGGCCTCAGAGAACCCCTACGTTATGGACTGTGCTCCAGCGGTCCCATCTACAGATAGCAGTTAGCTCCAAAAGGGTGCTACCATGTCTTCTCGGGAGTTACAGTGATGTCCTCTTTTTGCCATGTATTGTTAAGGTCACATGTAGATTATGTGCAATTATAGGTCGAGATAAATTATGCAAAATATAGCATCAAACTTATTTTGCCTTCTTTATATCTTTTCCCTATCTCCCTAAGAAATGTCAGGCACATAGGAGAAAAATCTGAAAGGAAGCACCAAGGGTCCCCCCAAACCTTTTCAAGCCATTAGAGAATGTCCTTTTACATCCAGTTTTGTCAGTTAATGCTATTCAAACACATAAGCAACCAGTTGATGGAAATAATATACAGCTAGTTTTGGGATTCTGACTCATAAACTCAAATTCAAAGCATTTGTCACCAATATTGGTGACAGTCTCCCAGGGTTGCCAGTCTCAGGGAATACATTCTAATGTGCCATGAGCAGGGAGTTCAAAGTGTTGCTAGAAAGGCCAAATAAGTACAGACAAAGCTCTTCACTGATACTTTTCATGCTTTGCAGCCAGATGTAGACTGCCTCAAATTACCCAGATCACAAATTTACAGCCGGGAAACTTTCCCTGGCTCACCTCAAGGTCTCTTGTGTAATCATGATTTGCTTAGAAAAAATGTGCAAATAAAGAGGATTATCTCATTACCAAATAATTTAGCAGCAAAGGGTGAGGAGTAAAACTCAAATCCAGAGATGAGGCAAGGAATTCAGAGGGAATAAAGGGTGCCTGGAGCCTGCACTGACCTGTCTGTAGACCTCCGTGGTACGGCTAGAGAAAGGCATGCTGCCACCCCGCCCCATGCCATCTTTCTTCTGCAGCGGGAATCAGGACTCACCATATACGACATCATCTCTGTGAGCCTGCAGAGTACGTAACATGAGTATCTGATGAAATATGCTACTTAAGAAAGGCATGCTTATTACAGCATCACCTGACATAGGCTTACTTATATTTTATATATTTCTTAAAGGGAACAATTAAATTTCTTCATTTCCCATATTAAACCTACCTTACAATCATTTAAAGTGGTGGAATACCCATTGGTTAATGAAAAAACAAAATCCTCTTGTTTTTCTGATTTGGGTCATTTGCACAAAGATGCAGTATTCCACTGTCTTTGGCCCAATATTGATTTCAAGTTGTGCATTAGAGTAAGAAGCAGGTCAATACTGCCCTTGCCAATTTTTTTTTTCAGTTACAATTGACATTCAATAATTAATTTTGGGTGCACAGCATAGTGGTTAAATATTTATATAATTTACGCAGTAACCTCTTGATCAGTCTAGTACCCACCTGGCACTCTACACAGTTGTTGCAACATTACTATATTCCCTATGCTGTACTTTACATCTCTGTGATTATCTTGTAACTACCAATTTGTACTTCTTAATCCCTTCACCTTTTTCACCCAGCCCCCCAATCTCCCTCCCCTCTGGCAATCATCAGTTTGTTCTCTGTAGCTATGAGTCTGTTTCTGTTTATTTTGTTCTTTAGGTTCCACATATAAGTGAAACCATATGGTATTTGTTTTTCTCAGTCTGACTTATTTCACTTGGTGTAATACCCTCTAGGTCCATCCATGTTGTCACAAATGGTAAGATTTCACTCTTTTTATGGCTGAGTAATATTCCATTGCATATATACCACATCTTCTTTATTCAGTCATCTATTGATGGACACTTTGGTTGCTTCCATGTCTTGGCTATTGTGAATAGCGCTGCAATGAATATAGGGGTGTACATATCTTCTTGAATTAGCATTTTGGATTTCTTCAAATAAATACTTACAGGTGGAATTGCTGGGTCATAGGTAATTCTATTTTTAGTTTTTGAGGAACTTCCATATTGTTTTCCATAGTGGTTGTACCAATTTACAATCCCCCCAGTGCACAAGTGTTCCCTTTTCTCCACATCCTGGCCAACACTTGTTTTATTTTATTTTTTGAAGATTTTATTGGGGAATTGGGGGAGGGAAAGTGTTGGGAAATTGGGGAATGGGAACAATGTTGGGGAATTGGGGAAGGGGGACAGCCAAGTTGTTGTCCTTCAATCTTAGTTGTGGAGGGCACAGCAAGCTCAGCTCCAAGTCCAGTCACGCTGCTCAGCTCAAGGTGCTGTGTTTAATTAGTTGTGGGTGGGCATAGCCACCATCCCATGTGGGAGTCGAACCAGCAGCCTTGTTGTTAAGAGCTCACACTCTATCCACTGAGCCATCTGGGCGGCAGCTCAGTTCAAGGTGCCAAGTTCAGTCTTTAGTTGCGGGCAGGTATAGCCCACCATCTCTAACAGGCAACCTTGTTGTTAGGAGCATGTGCTCTCACCAGCTGAGCTATCCTGCTGGCCCATGTGGGAATTGAACCGGTGACACTGTTGCTCAGAGCTCGCACACTTGAGCAAGCTCTTAACCAACTGAGTCACTCAGCCAGCCCCATTTGTTGAGTTATTGATAACTATTCTGACAGGTATGCAATGATATCTCACATTGTATTTTTTTTGCATTTCTGAGAGTGATGTCGAGCATATTTTCATATGTCTATTAACCATCTGTATATCCTCTTTGGAGAAATGTCTGTTCACATCCTCTGCCCATTTTTTAATTGGATTTTTTTTTCAGTGTTGTATGAGTTCTTTATAAATTTTGGATATTAACCCCTTATTAGATGTATCATTGGCTAATATCTTCTTCCATTCAGTGCTTTTTGTTTTGTTGGTGGTGTCCTTTGCTGTGCAAACTTTTTAATTTGATGTAGTCTCATTTTTGCTTTTGTTTCCCTTGCCCGATGAGATCAGAAAAAATATTAAGTGCAATGTCAGAGTTTACTGCTTATGTTTTCTTCTTAGGAGTTTTATGGTTTTAAAGGTCTTAAAGTCTTTAATCCGTTTCTTTATTCTTGTATATAGTGTAAGAAGGCCCGGTTTCATTTTTTTTTCATTGCATGTCTGTCCAGTTTTCCCAACACCATTTACTGAATAAACTGTCTTTACCCTACTGCATATTATTGCCTCCTGTTATAGATTAAATGACCATATAGGTGTGGATTTCTGGCTCTCTATTCTGTTCCATTGACCAATGTGTCTGTTTTTATGCCAATACCATGCTGTTTTGATTACTGTAGCTTTACAGTATAGTTTGATACCTCTAACTTTGTTCTTTCTTAAGATTTCTGTGGCTATTCAAGGTCTTTTTTAAAAAAAATTGGGGAATTGGGGGGATGGGAACAGCGCTGGGGAATTGGGGGAAGGGGAACAGACAAGGTGCTGTCGTTTTGTTCTTCAGTCTAGTTGCGGAGGACGTTGCTTCACTGGCCCAAATTGGCACCATCATTGTGCTCTTCCCAGGCAAGGCAGATCAGTCGCCGGCTTCTGGACGGCCGCTCACTGCGGCTGCTAGCCACTCACGCTGGCTGCTGGCTACATAAGGTAGCCCATGGCAACCCACTGCCACAGGGGCTGCAGCCTACGCTATCGCCTGTGACTTACAGCAGCCCAGCTCCAGGTTGAGCTGTTGTTCAGCATCTTAGCTGTGGAGGGCAGTGTCATTGGCCCTCATATGTGGGATCCGAACCGGGGCCCTCTGGCGTCCCAAGCCAGTTCTTAACCATCGCACCACTCGGCCGGCCCTATTCAAGGTCTTTTGTGGTTCCATGTAAATTCTATTTGTCCTAATTCTGTGAAAAATGCTATTGGTATTTTGATAGAAATTGCATTGAATTAATAAGATTGCTTTGGGTAGTATAAACATTTTAATGATGTTCATTCTCCTATCCATCAGCATGTATATGCTTCCATTTATTTGTATCTTCTTCAGTGTCTTATAGTTTTCCAAGTACAGGTCTTTTACCTCCTTGGTTAAATTTATTCTTAGGTATTTTTTTTTTGGTATGCAATTGTAAATGGGATTGTTTTCTTAATTTCTCTTCCTGATAGTTCGTTATTGGTGTATAAAAAATGCAACCAAGTTCTGAACATAAATTTTGTGTCTTGCTACTTAATTGCATTCATTTATCAGTTCTAATAGTTTTTTGGTGGAATCTTTAGGGTTCTCTCTATATAATAGCATGTCATCTGCAGATAATGAGTTTTACTTCTTTCTTTCCAATTTGGATTCCTTGTATTTTTCTTGTCTGATTGCTGTAGCTATGTCCTTGCCAACTTTCTGATGTCTCATTTCAACTTGGGCTCCACTATAGTTTTCTAACCAAAACAACCTTTTTTGAAGACTATTTAAACAAAACCAAGAATGGGAAATCACGTTTTTGAATTTATTTAAGGAACACCAAAAAAGTGCATCTGAATGATTAAAAAAAAAAAAAAACACACCACAATTTGTTTTTAATTCATCATATGCTGCCTCACCAGTCCCTATGCAGTCTAAAAGATGCTGATTTCTAGACAAATTGTTTATTATTACTGAATTTGATACAAGAATATGTGAGCTTTCTTTTTCCCACGTGGTGATGGGCACTTCATAATTGTTTCCTCAGAACCACTCACACACGGTTTCCCCTCTCCTCCACACACTTTTGCCTTGATGACACATAACACATTTGGGAGACAGTTTATTAGGATAATCTAATTTTTGGAATAGTTTGTTTGTTTCCTACAAAAAGCTAACTGGCCTTTTAAGGATCAAATCTCAGTCTTGGGCTCACTGGAGTCATATTGCTCTAGTCAACAGAGCTACAAATACTAAACAGTTAGAAAAAGCAAAAGTTGATTTTGCATATTTGCTTATTTCCTAGGTGAGATTGGGGCTTTTTATTAATTTAAGATTTTATTGGAGAATTGGGGGAGGGGAACAGCACTGGGGAATCGGGGGAAGGGGAACAGAGAAGTTGCTGTCTTTTTGTTCTTCAATCTAGTTGTGGAGGACGTCGGTTCACTGGCCCATGTTGGTATTATCATTGTGCTCTTCCTGGGTGAGGCAGGTCAGTCGCTAGCCTCTGGACGGCCGCTCATGGCGGCTCTTGGCAGCTCACACCGGCTGCCAACTGCTCACGCTGGCTGCCAGCCACTCATGGTAGCTTATGGCAGCCCACTGCAGCAGGGGCTGCAGCCTATGCCGTCGCCGGCGATTCACAGCAGCCCAGCTCCAGGTCGAGCTGTTGTTCACCATCTTAGCTGTAGAGGGCGCAGTGTCACTGGCCCTCATGTGGGATCTGAACCAGGGCCCTGCTGCTCAAAGCTGGAGTCCCAAGCCAGCTCTTAACCAACGCGCCACTCGGCCGGCCCAGATTGGGGCTTTTTAAAGAAATATCTCATGAAAAAAGAATAAAGTCATAAATAAGAAATTATAATAATAATTAATGGAGCAACTCACAATTTAATTCCGTCTGTTCCATGGAGAAAACTGGCATAAAAGGAAATGACTATTTTTAGGTTTTAACATGGGTCCTAACTTAACAATAAAAGTGTTTTGTTAAAGCTACCATAAAAATTGAAGCTAATATAAAATATAATTGCCAGTGTTCTTTAGGGCTTTGAATAAGTGAGATGTTTCTTTGAAGTGCCAAATGCATTCCCAAGAGTGTTTCTTAGGCTGTGGGAATAGAAAGCCATGCTCAATCTCATTTACCCGTAAAGACTAAAATTCAACTACATGTATGTATTTAAGAGACTTGCCCTAATTCAATGCCCAAGTACTTGAGATTTTAGGCTAGAAGTACCTGCATGGGAGGCTGTTTTCAATTCTTTTTCACAACTCATACCAGAACAAAGAAGCTATCAGCACAGGAAAGGAAAGCTGCTACGTGTCAAAACTGCAAGGAAAACCCTCAATGTAGAAGAGCAACTACTAATTTTTTCAACCCCACAAATTTTGTTTTAAAAAATCCAGCTACTTAATAGTAAAAAGGTTTTTTTGTTTTTGTTTTTGCGTGAGGAGTGTAAATAAAGTTCCATAAACCAGTATACAAATGTTTATGAGCCAGTAATTTTAAAAAGACAACAAAAAGAGCTGCAGAGATCCTAAATAGGTATGTGAATAAATCCACACCAGGTCAGAGATATTATAAGAACAAATCTTAAATTCTTAATAGCAGGGGTTAGAATGGAAACAAGAAACTGAACGATTGCAATGCTAGCAGGCAGTCCTACACTCAACATTATTTCCTAAAAGGAAGAGAGGAAGGAAAAAAAAAGCACAATCCTGGTTGCTCTTTTCACATTTCAGCATCTCAGAACTTCATTCAAAACAGGGACAGCTAATCCGGAAACTCCCTCTGCTCACTGTCATTGCTGAGTGTTTTAGGAATGACAGAATTCCTCCTTAGGGACAGGCTGGGTGTGGCAGAAACCCACTCTCACTAAGGAGGGAGTTTGACTATGTCAGCAAGCAAGTCGCCTCTGAGGTTCTGGCTTTCAATTCTGTGACACTGCTGTGGAGCTGAGGGGGTGCCGGACCCCTCTGCTGTGGGTGCTATTGGTTAAAAATACAACAAGTTGCATTCATAGCACTTCAGTTATTTTAAAAACAAAATCTCCTTCTCCTCTCCCCCATCCAGCTGTAGGAAAGGAGAAATTCATTAAGCATTTATTTTTAGGTTTCTGAAGTGCTATTAAAATTCAATCAAATATAAAACCTAACAGACAGCCCCAAATTGTTAGGATTATCTCAAGGGACCCTGAATTGGATATTGAAAGTTGACATAAACTGAAATGAGCTGGACTTAAGCTGTTGGCGTCATGTGGCCACACCAACAGTCACTTCGGTTCCACCTGGAGTGGTCGCACACCACCCCTTAATGACAGCACTGGGCAGCAGCAGAGTGTGGTTTGGGGGAAGCTACTGGTTTTGCCGTTTGCTTCCAGAATCACATAGACTATAACAAACTTGACATTAAACGCTGTTCAGTCCTGAGTTGGGTGAAGCCCTCGGAGGAGGGGCCGAGTTCATTAGGACTCTCCCCTCCTTGGCGTGGTGTCATACGCGGCTTTCAGCTTTCTCTTCCGTTGCTCGGCGTTCTGTTTCTTTCTTGTTGGTGACACCTCCTAAAGTCTTCTTGCCCATTGCTTTACTGGCCTCTTCCTGAGGAAGGAATAAGTGAAATGTTCAATTAGCTTCTGGCTTCCTCCAGGCTGTCTGTCAGCTCTAACACGAGAGGTGGTAGGTACCATGACTTTACTGTGGGTGCTGGACTGGGTAGGTCAGAGCTGGAGTGGGGCTTTTACTTTCCTTCGGTTAAAATGACTAGCTTGCCAAGGCTTAATAACCAAGTCCATACACGAGAGGGCTGGGGAGTGCGGGGTGAGCTCAGGACCAGAATACAGCTTTGCTGAGGGGGAGCTGACCTCTCCTATCGCATTGCAGGCTGGCTCCTGAACGTCAAAGTAAAGGGCATGATGGTGGGGCTTCCCCACCACAGCCTATTTTCTGGGAACACTGCAAGACTCAACATGGAAGCACTACCCTGTTTCCCCTAAAATAAGACCTAGCCAGAAAATAAGCCCTCGCATAATTTTAGGTGCCAAAACATGGCACCTTAGCATACTGAATATTTTAAGCTGAAGAAGTTTGTGGGAAAGGCACTCTTCTCCCTGAAATAGGTCATAAAACCCTCATGTGAGGGGTGCGTGCCCTCTATATCCTGGAGGAATCATGCTACGGCTTATTCTCTGGCTAGGTCTTATTTTCCGGGAAACATGGTATCTGGAAGAAACCTGATGTTTGATTTTTTAATAATAAGAGCTTTAGTACATATCTAGAGAATTAATTTTTCTCATCGCTTGCATGGACATGTCAGTAGCCCTCTTCTATCTCTGGATTCAAACCAGCCTCAGATCAGAATGGAAACTGTTTTCTCTGTTCTTGTGCCTCTCGGGTTGTCTACCTTTCCTGTGCACCATGCTCCCAGGGTAAGGTCGGTTTTTTATCTACCTGAAGGCAGTGGGTCCTACACACACCTTTGCATCCTGCTCTGCAAACTTCTTGAACATGTTGGCGTATATTCTGCGGTCCCGATCGTTGTGCTCCTTGGCCTTTTTCTGGCACATGGAGATCTGCAGCCTTGCGGCCTTATTCTGGGGATTTACTTCCAGCACTTTCTCAAAGTCGCCCTTGGCTGACTCAAACTCGTTCATGAGCAGCTGGGCTTCACCCCTCCTGTACAAGCCCTTCTCATTGGCACTGTCCAGTCCAAGGGCCTAGAACAGAGGGTCTACAGTTTAGAAAGAATGAACGTAATTTGTAGGAATTTTAAAGAAACTCAGTATTTACATAACTTACCAAAGCTCTCTGGCCAAGGGAACTGGAAAAAGTATTGAAAAGATGGGCTCAAGGTTATTATATATTACTGATCAAAATACAACTAGCTACCCAAATTAATTTCTGTCTTTAATGCAATTTCCATAAATCCCAAAGGGATTTGGGAGGGGGCTCTTGAGAAGTCCATTTTGATGGAAGGAGCAAATGCCTAAGAATGGCTGAGAGAATTTTAGAAAACAAAAATGATGAGAGGGTACTTGACCTACCAGAGAAAAAGATACACTATTAAACTACTGAAATTAAAACAGCTTGGTTACTAGTCCATGGACAAACTGGTCAGTGAACCAGAACAAAGCATTCAGAAACAGATTCATGTGTATGTATGTAAAAACAGAGTTAATTCTTACCTCGTATCATAAACACAAAAAGAAATTCTAAACCAAATATATTTACATGCAAAAAACCCCATAAAGGCTTATTTTTTTATTAATGTTTAAAAAGTAAACATAGTTGGAATAAGTTTTCAAGGGCCCAATGGGGTTATTTTCATAATCTGATGGTACAGAAGATTTATTCTAACTAGAAAGGAAAAGACAGATTTGACTACATAAAACTAAAAATTTCTCTATAGAAAAAGATACCATCAACAAAGTTAAAAAACAAACCAATAAGGAGAACAGGGTCTCTACTGTCAGACAAAGAGTTAATAGTGATAATGTACAGGTTGTTTTAATGAATTGAAAACATAAATAATGTGGTAGAAGGATGTGAACAGGCAATTCACAGAAGAAATACAAATGGCTAATAAGTAATGAAAACTTCATTAGTAACCAAGAAATAAAAATGAAAATAAATTTTTTGTTGACAATAATATTGAGAAAAAAGCTGATACTATTTAAGGATAATATATAATGTATTAAAATTTAAAATGTTAATGTATTAAAATATTATCAAGTCTGTTGACCCAGTATTTCCAGTTCTAGGAATTTATCCTACAAAAATAATACTAAATATGCTATAAAAAGAGATATATATATATATATATATCTTTCTATATATATGTTATATATAGAAAGACACTATATAATTTGTAATATCAAAAACTAGAAATATACCAAAGGGGATTGGTTAAATAAATGATGATAAATGCATACAATGGATACTAAACATTTTAAAAACAATGAGAAACTATATGATAGATTGATAAGATGCAGAAAAATCTTTGTTTTATAAAACTATGTATCTAAATCTACATATTTTCATTTTTAAAAATATATAACTCTATGTATGGAAAAAACAGAAGGATCTGTGTGAGATGAATGACTATGGTCCTGGGAGAGAGGGTCAATGGAAATTTTATGAATGGATTTTTTTTTTACTTTCTTGATTGTTTCTAAAATGTTTTAATTTTTAGTAACTTTATACTACTTCTATAATAAAATGAATAAAGAAGCAAAAAGTTTGTAATTACAAAAAATGCACTAAACAGTAAAATTTTCTTCTTAGACAAAAATTTAGTGTAACATGATAGGGAACATATTGATACACAAAACTCAATCTTAAAATTCAAAAATAATCTTAGAAAGAATGTATGAAATAGTTGTTTGTTTTTCCTATCCCTTTCTGTTTATCTTTAGGTACATACAATTATTAGCTTTTACTCACAGTACCCACAATATAGTACACACTGTTCACAATATTATGTCAGACCAAATGCCTGACATAATATTCAGCACCAGTTGGTATATAAACACATCAGAATCACACATCTGATAAACACTGTCACGGAGCACCCAGGTACCAAAGGAGCAGTAACAGTATTAACAGTACACATGTAAAAACGGAGAGGGCTGCTGATGCTTTGCGGGTCTTCAAATTACTTATGTGTATTCTTAGTCAGTGAATAAATATGATTATAATAAAAAGTGACTTGTACATATCCTCTATAAGAGCAGTTGCAGTCAGTTACATTAAAGTCCTGAAAGGCTTAAGTTAAATCTTTTCTTATTAAATTGAACCTGAGGAGTTATATGTTTAATCTGATACCAAATGCTATAAATTTAAGGGAGGTCATGGATGAAAATTATTTAATTTTATCAAAACTTTTATTCATAATGTATTATGATAAATAATCCAGATATCTAAATAGTCTGTAATTTAAATCTTTCTGAATTTCCCAATTCATACTGAGAAACAAATAGTCCCCCCCAAAATAAATAAAGCCAAATAAACAACCCTCGACCCCTGGCTGAGGAAGCAAAGGAAGACCAAGTAGGAGGGGAGAAAAGGATGTGGAGTATGTGGAGGCCCAGGCCCAGGTCCATCCCCGCCCCCACCCCAGCGTGCGCAGACACCCTACCTTGTCACAGCACTCCACGGCCTTGCCGTATTCTCTGAGCTTCAGGTAGCACATGGCCAGGTTCAGGAAGGCAGCGAGCAGGAATGATTCCGAGGCTTTAGATTCCTTTTCTGATAAGCCATATTCCATCTCCAACCAGGACACTATCTTCCCATACTGAATCACCGCCTGCAGATACTTGCCTCCCTAGGAGAAAAAGCCTGTCATCACTTGTTGCACCACCTCTGGAGGGGTACAAAGAAGCGTAAGCTCAGGAACATCCCCCTCCTGCCGACCCTGGAATGCCATCATTTTCCTGTTCCTAGGAAGTGGCATCCAGGCACCTTCCCCATTCTTGCTGAGGTCCCAGGGACCCCTGGGCCGGTCTGGACAGTGCCCTGTGAGCTGCTGTTCTCCATTTCTCAGAGGGGCAGTTCTTTCAGCAAGGCATTTTTGGGATTACAGTCTTTGGTGCTAATATCTGCAGACTTTCTAAAGGGTGGTGAGCAGTTTCAGCCTACGTCACACGTTTATGAGGGGAAGTTACTCTTCTTTTCTCTTGATGACCAGCACGCACAGCAGACATGCTGGCAAGGGCCAGTCCCAAACACAGCAGCTCATAGTTACCTAACCAGGGCTCAGCAAACTTTCTGGAAAGGGGCAGACAGTAAGTATTTAAGGCTTTGCAAGCCAAGCAATCTCTGCTACAAGTCTGTCATTGGTGGTGCTGAAGCAGCTACAGACACTATATAAATAAATGGGGGTGGCTGTGTCCCAATGGGACCCTACTTACAAAAACAGGCTGTAAACAATGGGAATGCACATAGTTGACTAGCAGCATCCAACATAACAATAAAATATTAATCACATAGGTGTCAGTTAACTACATGAGAGAAATGTTTCTCTTACTCATAATTTTGCTCTTACCTGACTAGTAGAGTTCTAAGATACCGTGAATAACAATTGTGTAAATAATTCACATGAATTATATATATGCTCTATACAACAGATTATGGGGCTGAGACAATGTGTTTACTGCCATTTTAGGATGAATGAAACAAAGGAATGATAGCTGGTAAATACACCAGTAAAATGGGGGGAGAGGTGAGGGATCTCTTCTGCAGGAGATGGCTACAGGCTTGAAAACATGGCGCTTACTAGCAGATGGCAGAATTGGGACCCAGTAGGACATTAAATCCAATGTCTGGCCAATGAACAGCGTTACGCTCATGTCACCAGGGTTTACTGCAGTCAGAGCAGTGCACACCTCTGGTCTCCCCACATACACTCCAAACCTCACCCAGTGACTGCGTGAGAAACGTCACCCAGCAGGCTTACGAGGATGCTCCTGTTATGAAGGACTGACAGGGGCGGGCGTGAGAAATGAGCTCACCGGTACAAGGGAAGCCCTGATGCCGGTTTTTGGTGATGAGGATGGGATAGGCCGGTTCCAAGCGGGGGAGCATGGGACTGAATGAGGGCAAAGTTACACCCGCCTTCAACATCCCTCTTCACAAGTGACTTGTTTAGGAAAGGGGAGACACAGGGCTCCCTGGTTCTGCTCTAGGAAGGCAGTACAAAAGGATTCTGAGGTGTCATGATGGAGAAGGGTGCCAAAATCAAAGTCTGTTACCCTCTCTGCCTCCGAAATTTGTGATACAGGTTATCTGTAAGAATATGAAACCAGCCCTTTCATAATAAATGCTGAAATTCTTGGGGAAATTATGTTGTACTTGAACTGAACTGCGTTGTTCCCCACTCCCAATTCATACGTTGGAACTCTACCCCCCAAGGAAATGTTTTTGGTGATGGGGCCTTTGGAAGATAACTGGGTTTGGGTGGGGCCACAAAGGTGGGACCCTCATGATGGAATTAATTCCCTTGTAAGAGACACAGAGAACTTGCTTCCTCCCTCTCCCATCTGCAAACACCTAGGGAAAGTCATATGAGGACACAGTAAGAAGGCGGCCATCTGTGACTCAAGGAGAGGGCTCTCCGAGACAGTGTCCCTGCTGGCACCTTGATCTTGGACTTCCAATCTCCAGAACTAGGAGAACTCAATTCCTGTAGTTTAAGTCACCCAGTTTATGGTATTTTATTATGGCAGCCTGAGGTAACTAAGACAAAACTTATATTTTGTCAGAGCCATAGGCCCACTACTTTTTTTTTGGGCACTACAAAAATAAAATCAAATAAAGTCCTCATTAGTTTCAGGGTGTGGCATTTTCTTTCTGTTACTTTTCTCTTGCTGGATTGCGAGCTCTTTGAGGACATAAAGCATGTCCTATGCCTATTTGGAATATGCAGGGTTTGGCACAAAGAGGCTCTTAATGAAGGTTCGCTGAGTAAACATTAAAGTCAAAGAAATATAACTATGGACTCAAATTTTTTTCTATCATTGGGTGATACATGGAGGTGGGGTAGAAATGAAAGGTGTCATTTCATTTAGATCAGGTAAGAAGGACAGGCATTATTCCTGTTATGCCTAGTTTCTTTTTCCTTTCTCTTCCTCCTCCATCTTTAATGTTCCTATTACCTTTCCCACTATCTCCTAATACATTGTTACAGGGACGGGAAAGAGCTAGGGAGGACAAAAACCCAGATCTTTATCACTTTGGTAGGCTGTGAATAATCAGAATGGTACAAGGCTATGGTTTCTAAAAAGAAAACCAAGTAACACACTTTACAGTAGTTCTTTTACATTTATAGAGCATTTTAATTTCTTGAAAGCTCTTTTCTATATACCATATATAATTTTATTTCAATTTCAACTTCCTGTGAGCAAAGAGTATTCTGTGGTATTTCTGCTTCTGCTGTGCTACACAGGAGTTCTCAGCTGGGGTGATTCTGCGCCTCTCCCGCCCCCGGGACATTTGGCAATGTTGAAAGATGTTTTTTAGTTGTCACAACTGAAGAGGGTATATGTGCTACTTGCATCTAATGGGAAGAGGCAAGGGGTGCTGTTAAGTATCTTACAATGCACATAACAGCCTCCCACCAAAAAGAATTATAGCGCCAAATGTCAACGGTGCCGTGGTGGAGAAATCCTGTACTAAAAGAATGAAGAAAAAAGGCAGGGTTGACTATTTTTATGAGTTTTCCTTTTTTAACCTAAAATCGTAGGGTCATAAATGACTTGTTTCAAATCCCAGCACTGGTTTCTTGGTTCAGCAAGGGTGGTCAAAACATAGCAAAGCCTGGTTTGTCTGAAAAGGGTTCAGTGGTTGAAAGATGATCCTTAACTAGCTCGCTGTGGAAATGCCTTTTTCCCAAAGAGCACAAGGGGGCGCTAGAACCCTGGATCACTGTAGTGTCAAGTCGGAAAAAAGAACCACCAACTAGAAGTGACAGCGAATGCTCCCGTCCTGCAGAATGCTGCCAGCCAGGAGGGGAAAATAAAAATTAAGTCTGTCTCATTGGCTTGCACAAAGTCTGCCCTAATATCATGTTATGTATGCTTAATAACTAGTGTGAGAGCCAAATGAAGAGAATCCTCTTCCACCTTTCTTCAGTGTTCAGAAGTCCATACGAGGAGTTCACAATCTAAGCAGCAAAATCATTTCCATTTAAAAGCTGAGCACAATTCAACTCGACCAAGGGGGAGAGATTTACCCACTTAAGTGTAAACCAAACCAACAGGTCAATAAAAATTGGGTTCCAACGTACACCTGGCATGGAATGCAGGTTTTTATTTCCCCATCTCCTGCTCTCACCCACACATCTGGACTCTGCATGAGCACCATGTGCCAAGTCAAACGCCCTGGAGAGACCAGGCCTAGGAGGGTGGCGCATCTGTGAACCTGCCCTGAAAGTTTAAAGGGAATGTGTACAGGAAACTCTCTACTGACCATTTGGAAGCCTTACAGCTAAAAAACTAGGATCACTGCTGGTACCTTTTACCTATGAATATGAAGGTGCCTCCAGGGGAGTTTTCAGTGGTACAAAATGTTCAGAGACATTCTGGGAGAAAAGTCTTAGGTCAGTGGTTTTGAACCTTTCATTAATTTTTCCCCAATGGACTAATGTTTTGAAAGATTTTGTCTATCAAATTGCATGTTTAAAATAATATGTTCCATATGTGTGACTGCTGATCCAGATTTTATTCAAAGATAAGTAATTTTAAGAGGGTTCATGATATTATGAAACACACAAATCACTGCTGCAATTGTGATGCTAAGAAGCAATAAAGTAATTGTATAGACACGTAAGCACTGCTTTCTGCTACTGGTCACAAATTCTGGCCACCTCTGCATGTGTATACACACACACACACACACACACACACACACACACACACACACAAAGCATGCATGCACACGCACACACACGTGCACATACATTCACACACATGCACACACATACAACGCAAGCATGCACACACGCACAAACACACACACATTCAGGACACACTATAAGATGTGGCTTTGCAACATTTCATTAGCAATGTATCAAAAAAGTTCTGAGTCATCAGCAACCAACTGGAGCTTCTGAAGCGTACAACTGTTCTACTACACTGAGTTGATATAATTTTAGGCAAATGCCAAAAGCCTCACCATCCCCCCCTCTCCAAAACTGTTAACATTCTATTTCGAAGTTTTGGGAAATATGAAAAATACATTTATGACTTTTATGAACTCCACGTATATAGAAAACATTCAGGGATTTTACAGAAAATTTCCTTTTTTATACTTAGTGTACTGAGTATTTTGGTCTACAAATAACCCATTTGGAATTTTACTTGAATAGAAGTATCCAATATACCCAAATTGAATTTAAAAAAAAAAAAGAGTTTAGAAACTCAGGATTTTATGGCTGGAAAGAAATTTGGGGATCATCTACTCTGACTCCCTCACTTTTCACATGAAAAAAATAACCTCTTTGGACCTTAAATGACTTTAAATCATTTGGAGCCATAAAGCCCAATTTTCCCAGCTCCCAATTCAGAACTCATTCCACCACACCCCAATGCTTATCGGTGATCCATACATTATTTTAGTATATATGATAGTTAGAAATAAATATAGTTATATATTACCTAAGCAAATGGATTTCAAATTTGTTTAACCATAATCCACAGTAAAAAATGTTTTAAATTGTGACTGAGTACCCAACCCACTCACACAAGTGAATAAAAGATTTATGAAACAAGATTATCCTTACTAAATAGTGCAATATCCACATCCACTAAATTGATTTCATGACCCAATGAAGGATCTTTTCTCAAAGCTTAAAAACCAATAACCATACACGTTGCGCCTTGTGTTAACTTTGTGTTGATTAAACAGTCTTACATAATTCTCTTGTTGTTTCATGTTGGTGAGCATCGCTTCCCCTCCCTCCAGACAAGGTTGTCAAAACAATAGCTTATCTTAAAGAAGAAGCTCCATAAAGACCTGTTGAAACATCATCTAATTTTTGTTCATGGATTGCAGTGGCAAGGGGAAAAAAAAGAAAGAAAGCTGGACAAAACTCCATTCTTGCTCTCTCTTCCTCAGTAAGCCTTTCTGCTTCACAGGGAGAAGGTACATATTTAGGGCGGGGAAGCAACAGGGAGAGCATTCTGATTCATACTGAACAAAAGGCTGTTTCTTTTTTCTTCTATCTGAGGAAATGATACATTCCTAGATGTTACAAGAAAGGGTTTTCGAGAAGCAATTAATGACAAGTATCATTTGGGAATTTCTGAGAAGTCCTCACAGAAGCAAGTGTGGCGGGATCATCGTGGCCATTAGAAGAAATTACCAGTTGCCTCCTGTTTCAGAATGTTCTTTTGAAACCTGCAGGTTGTTTCCTTTTGTCATGTGCCTCAGTGACTTCACCAAGACAGTGGAAAGGAAAACCATGTAAAACTTACCCCTATGAATTCTGTTACTTGCTAACAAATATTCTATTCATTCTTTGTTTCATTCCACAAACACTTACTGAGTGCCAACCATGTACCAACGCAAGATGCTTTGGGCCTTGAGTGACAGGGGTGGCCGGGCAAGCCAGACCTGGTTTGCCATGAGAGAGGGTTACAATCTAGAAGAGACTGTGTAAATGAGGCATATGCATTCTTCCGGTATGTTACTTCATTCTTTCTCACCATTTCTTATACTAGAAATGACAGACTTGTAAGAATTCAGGCTTACTCTTAGCCAGAAGGGTATGGATAAAATGCAGAGTAGGAAATATCAGCACAATTAACTGACATTTAAGCAAATTCCTTGAGATGGAAAGGACTGTACAAGAACTCACATACCTTGAAGTACACAGTTCCCTTCTGTTTGACAATGGCAGCCTGCTCCAATTTTTCTTTGGTATCCATCTCCCAGGATTCTTTGGCCTGTTGTGTAAATTTGTGACAATGGTTAGATGAACAGAGGAGGAAAAAGCATCAGCTGATGCCCAGAAGGACAAATAGTGACTACTTTTAGATGATACCTACACCTCAAAACACACTGGCTTTAAAACTGTGTGCGGTGGCCAATTCACTGCCACCACTTCCCAATGACAGAGCTGCAGTCTGACCCATGTTGTTCAAGAGGGAGGAGCAGGCAAAAATCTAGCAGGGAACATAAACCGCTGAACACTGTTAAAGAGTGTATCTTTAGAATTGTAAGGGGAGGCCACCCAATGAAGACCAGAGTCCCTTATTTCCTTCCTGCAAACTCTGCCACTAAACTATTATAACTCCAGCAAGCGGTTTCTCCAAGCCTCAGTTTTCCAACTCTAAAATGGGAACACTATTACAGTCAAGTCACAGTTGTATATTCATAAGAATTTTTTAATTTCCTAGTCATCTAGTTGTCTTCCACTCTAAAACAACCAGATACCCTAAAGCCTCCAAACTGTACCAACCTGCAGGTGTGTACTTGGGGAATTTCAAATAAAAGTTAATTGGGAGGATAAAGCTGATGCAAAAATATCATTTCAAAGCCGTAAGTAAATGATTTGATGGTCATCTGCTAATCTCGATTATGTGTGTCATGGGTCTCTCCCATTAAAGATACAAATTCAGAGGCAACTGCACTTTCATTACGAACAGCTGGATTTAGAACGATCATGAAGTCAACAGAACACTCTGGGGTCCTTTAGGGAAAATGACAATGGCTCTGTCAGAGCTATTTACTGCGTCGGAATTATGAAGCTTAAGTGGTAACTGTAAATTCTCTCTATTCAAAAGTGGTGTAGTCCTGGTGTCACAGCCCTCCCCACCCATCCCCATCCCCCAAAAGTGAATAATGAGAGTTACCAGTCTTCCTGGCAACCCCATGTTGCTTCCTAACAATTCAGCTGTTATTTAAAAATCTATTTAAAAATACCAAGGGCCCTTGGTATTTTTTATAGTAGGTTCAGTCTTTATAGAGTATAAAAATATTCTTCTTCTTTTTTCCTTTTTTTTTTTTTTTTAGCTGAGCCATCCTGCCACCTGTTGGCAGCTCAGCTCGGGCCGGGCATTGAACCGCTGTTGCTCAGAGCTCAAACTCTTGAGCGAGCTGTTAACCAACTGAGCCACTCAGCCGGCCCATATAAAAATATTCTTTATACAATGAGGCAGAGAATTAAATCATGTTGCCTCTAACATCACACACCATCACGTGGAACATACTCTTGGGGTAACGACAGCACAGGCTCATTGTGGCGAGAACAGGGAGAAGGCGCCGAAGTAAGCCACGTGCACTGGGCCACGGTGGGAAGAGGCTGGCATGACTTTATTGAAACGGGAATAGGAAAGTCAAAGGTTTAAATGACCATGTGCTAAAGATTATCCTCTCTCTTGAACAATAAAAACCACTTTGTGCCATGAAGACAGCTTTGGAGGATCGGCGCTGAACTAGCAGGCCTACCTGACAATGGGCGGTGGTCATGACAAAGGCATGTGTTCGTTTTGGGGAGCATGAAGTGTGAGGGGTATGACCGGGAACATCACTGTTGGGGGAGAATCCTAAAGGAGTCCTTCCCCGACTTTCTTAACCCCAAGTTACAGGCCTACAGGACAATGATGTCCTTTCAGAGTCTAATAAAATATAAGCAATCATGATTCCAGTCCAAGGCCTAATGCACAGATTGTGGACGTAACACTGTAGGAATAAAAAAAGTCTGACAAAACGTAGTTCTTGAGGGTTCTGGGGAAGGGGGGCTCTGGTGGTGCAGAGGGGACTTAGCTGACACGAGAGAATACCTTGCTCAGGCATATGCTTTGTGTCTGCCCAGTGAGGCTGCTGCTGGGAGCCTCCAGAGGCAGGCCTGAGATGGAAATATACTCAGAGAGGCACGCCGTTTCTGGAACTCAAGGCAATTGATGAACTCTCTCTTTTTTCTATTTGGAAAGGTATGAAAAGAAAAGGCCTGGGGTTAGCAGGTTTGTCTCTTGTGTTCCTTGTCACAGAGCCTGGTGGCCCTTGAAGCCTTGCATTTCAGATAATAACCTGGAGCCCCAGTGAAGGCCTCTTCACCACTCCTGGGAAGGGTACAATCCGTTCAGCACTGGAAAACTGCGTCCCACTCCCGCAAGGAGCTGCTTGGCAGAATGTGAACTTTTTTGTCTTCAACCCAGGAAAAAAAGTACAAAAAGAACAAGTCTAGGAACAAATAAGGGAACAAGTGTTGGCTTCTACCCAAAAAAGTAAAAAAAAAAAAAGGCTGACACATAGGAACAAAATAGGAACACTGAGCTCCTTAGCTGTGTATCAGCTCTGCTGTATCAGTTGTCCCATGCTCAGTGTCAGAGACTAGAGACAAACTTGGTCATGAAAAGAACATACCATCTACCTATACCACCTAGTCATGTATTTTATAATTTACAGGAAGTGGATGGAGAGGAAATCTACCATGATTTCAGAGGAGTTGGTATTTTCTCACCTTTTCGAAGCTCTTAAGTGTAACTTCATATAATAGCTCAGCATTAGGTTCAATGCCAAATTTAGGCTTCCCTGCCTCTCCAAAACCATATCTGAAATGGAGAGTAAAGACATAAAACTTTAAAAGAATGGGTGTATTTCCAGGCACTTCCTTTGGTACTTTGCAGCATCACATTAGACAGAGCTATTATTTGCAGACTACATATATCAGAGACCCTGAAGACAAGCCAGAGGTTGATCAGAAGATATATGCCAAGCACCACTGCGATGGTTTTTTACAAAACCAGGCTAGATTCAGTTTTCTTTTCTCCTTCGCATTCACATGTAATGCAACACCTGTGCTCCTTGGGGCAGCTTGCTCACTGTGATTTTAAACGTCACTGCCTTTTTCTCTGCTTGATTTTATATCCAGTTCTTTTTACAAAATAGCCATTCTTTGGCTATGAGAACTCCTCCCTGAAGCTGTATCAGCAGGAGGGCAGAGGAGAAGCTGTATCAGCAGGAGGGCAGAGGAGACGGGCACTGCAATCGTTTCAGTGCTGTTCGTTAGAGGTATGTTTTAATAAGCTTTCGGCTTTAAAGTGCTGTCTCCTGCTAACAGCACCGCTTCCAGTCAGATGGGTAAGAGGAGAAGCTCGCCCATCAGGGAAAAAAATTACATTTCCACAGTGTTTCTCCAAGACTTTAAAAAAGCACACTAAAAATTACAAATGATATAACAAAAGCATCATCAAAAAGAACAGCCCTAGCAAGCTCAAACAACTCATCAAGAGAAATACTCTCCGAGTTCTGTGGCTGTCAAACTGTAAAATGCTACATCTTCTAGCCAAACCTGACTGAATAAAATCATGAGGATATATAAATTTGTTTTTTCGGGTCATTTCAGATCTTTAACAAATCCAAGGCATTCAAGAAATCCACATCTACCAGAACGGAAGTTCTGGCAGGGCTCTGTTCGGTTCAAGGGTTCCCCAGCATTTAGAACAATGCCCAGCATATTAGGAAAGTGTTCACTGGAATAGATTCTGTTCTCATCTGTTTCACACCAAACTACTCTTTAATAAATGGAAGGACACTGCAAAAAACTGAGTAAACCCAAATTTTCAGGCTATGAAAGATGACAAACCCGGTCTATGCTAACACCTTGAACTTCCTCCGGGGCAATGGGACTAGAGTGGGAACACTCATATGTTGCTACTTGCGTCACTTTCTTTACCCCTTGCCTGAATTTTTCAGGAAGAAAATGCTTACTCACCTTCACTGTTACACAAGAAAATGGAAGCTGGAGCCAGAGTGAGGCAAAGAGATACAATGAGAGCTGGTAGAAATGGGGTGTGGTGGTTTTAATAGCAGGGCAAAGGGTATCTTCAGCAAAGAAATAAGAGAGGACATAATTACCAGTGGTCAGTTTTAGGAAGTGGTGACTAGTTTTCTACTTTGAGCTCTTAGACCTATATCTCTCTTATTTTGTTTCTGCCATCTGGTAAATAAAGAACATTCCTTAACTGCTGGGAACTAGGTAGGAAGGGGAGGCCTCGCTGAGATGTGTTTACTGACAGCATGTTCTATTTGGAGCCCTGGGCTACACAGGCACAAATCCAACAGATGATCTGCACTTGCCTTAGACCAATGGCTCTCAGGAGGGGTGATTTTAATCCCCCTACCCCAGGGACATTTGGTAATGTGTAGAGATGGGTTTGTCACAGCTATGTGGGTGCCACTGGCATCTGGGGGGGAATAGGCTAGGGACCCTGCCGAACATCCTACAATGCACAGGACAGCCCCACAACCAAGAAACATCCAGCCCAAGATGTCAACAGTGCTGAGGATGAGAAAAGCTGCCTCAGAGGAAATCACAAATAGGGGTCTCAAGGCTGGAGGTGCGTCAAGGGAGGCACCAAATTGTCCTGGTTATCAATGGGATTAAAAGAGACTGAAGAAGGATATTATTTCTACAATCTCTCCTGGGTTCAAATGGAGAGATTCCGTGGAGATGTACGTGGAACGCATCATCCTGGGAGGTGTAAGCACACACCAAACTGTTTTGGGAACATCTAACCTCACTTCCACATTATACAGCAAGTTGTCTGACTTACGTTCTATCAGCCTGGGCAAGGAAGGACCCAGGGCACACAAATTCCTCTGACTGAAAGACAGAATACCACCAATGAGTTCAAGGGCTTAATCAAAAGACAAGCTGGGCTACAGTATCAGAATTAATGCTCCTGAGTTAACAGCTGCCTGCAGAGAGCAGAGATACACGTAATGACTATTACTGACCACTAAGCCTTTATGTGCATACAAGAAGCACGTGTACCCTAAGTTCTCATCAACTGTTCCCCTTTTATAGATGAAGAAACTGAGGCTCAGAGAGAAGTGCTTCCTGAGAGTCACACACAGAGGCAGTGTAGAGCCAGGATTTATATCCAGACTCTGTGTGTTCGAGAAAACGGTTTTGCTTTTGACCCCCACTGCCTCCTGATTAGCTTGGCAGCCTTGGTTTGGGGTTGACACAGAACAGAAACATAAGGGAAGGAAGTAAAAAGAAAAAGTAAAAACTAGCCACACTTTACCTAAAACAAAAAAGATTCATCACAGTATTTAAAACAATATATAAGATATTGTCCTGATGAGGAGAAAAGGGGTTCTTTGGAAGTGTTTAATGAATTTCTGATCATGAAAACATCCTGCCAAGGAGTCTATCAATATCAAAGAGAAGGTATGACCTGGAAATCTTGTGGAGAAGGCAATACAGGTGATGCAGGGAGTCACACAGCATATTTACAACAATGCTCAGGTACAATGCTGTGTGGTAAGTGCGAGTCTGAGTAAGACAAGTAATTCCCTGCAGGCGCTCACGTGTGCCTGGTGGTGGCGTGTTCTACATACATGGGTGACACTGAGCTGTACATGTGTGGGTAGTCTCCCACTGCACATTATGTACCTTCCGTAGCTCAACATACTAGCCAACATCTGAAGAAAAAAGTAACACGTTCCTTTCTAACTATGTTAAAATTTTTCCATAAAACATATGAAAAAACTTTAATATCTTGAAATTTATGGAAACTTATTGATGACTTCTATGACTGAAAAAAATCTACCATATGTTTAAACAGGGTTTCCTTTTTCTTGTGGTCTGAGGGTAAAATGGAAGAGGAAAACAGACCTTGCAATAGCAAAAATAGCTAATACGAGGGCTTATGTGTCAGGCACTTTGCTAAGTTCTTTACATGCATTATCTCACTGAGTTCTCCACAACTTTACGAGGTAGGTACTATTATCCCCATTTTACAGAAGGGGAAGCTGAGGTTTAGGAGAGTTAAGTGACTTGCACAAGTGCACACAGCTAGTAAGCTGCATAGCAGGGTTTAGGCACTACTGGTACAATTTAAACTTGCAAGGAACTACGTGCGTTAATAAGTATAAAGATAATTTCTGTTCTTCTTTGCCATTAAACTTGAGAATCTGGCCCTATAAGTGCCTTGTAAGCTAGGTTAAAATGTAACAAACTCATTCATATAATATTATATGCTCAGAACTTATCCTCAAGGAACTTAAATCTGAAAACATACATTGGATATAAATACCACTCTATATGAATTTAGAACTACTATAATTTTAGAATGCTAGATTAAAAATCACCAGATATTATTTGGATAATATATATTATCCAAAGGAGATAGCCTTCTCTGTGCATTGCTTGATTAAAAAAAGTTCCTTATGGAGAAAAATAGGTTCAGCTAAGGGTGAACCACAAACATAGAGTAAATGTAAATGAAACACTGACATGGGAAAATAGTAGTGGAAAAAGAATATGACAGAGAAAAAGAAGGTATTAAATAAAAGGTGCCACTCATGAAGCCTCTGAAGGGTTCAAGGTATAGCGCATTTTGGAAGATTTTCAAGTGGGTGGGAGCATGTTTAAAACATCACTTGAGAAATATGATTATGGCCTAAGTGTTAGGGCAGAGGTAGATACGCCACTGGTTACTACGGAGGCTGGAGAAAGGCAAGTGATTGTATAAAAGGCACCATGTTACCTACTGGTAAGTGCAGTTCATCAAAATCCTACTGACTGAAATCCAACAAGGCAGAGAGGGAGCAGACACAAAGATAAGCGGATGCACTTACATGCAAACAGAATCAAACACCCTGGTTTCTCTCAGTGGTCCATTTCTCAAGATAGAAGGGTTGGACTCATGGTATAATTTTAGATCTAAAAATAATACCAAATGTGTTTTCACAAGAGAGACTGTTAGTGTCTGGTGGTTCTGAGTGTGGAAGTGCTAATGGGTATCCTTATGATGGGAAAAATTTAGGCAAAAATGAGTCATCGCCACTGCCTTTAGATCCAGGAAGAACACTTTTTTCCCCCAGGGACTCTATAAGAACAGGTGGCACAATTTGAAGTGGTAATAAATCATCCAAAAATGCTGCTGGGACTTCTAACTCCCGCAGGTTTTACTGCCTCTTGCCTAATTTAGAGAAAAGGAAAGGGGTGGTAACAGAATCATGGGAGAAGCACCAATAGCTTCCTGTCTTGGCAATACAGCAGGCAAAACAAATAAACAAAAGAGCAAAACTTGCCTGTCAGTCCTACCCTTAACACACATCAATCAAGTGAACAGGCTCACAAGCGCTGGTGGTCTATGGCCCGCCCATTAATTCACTCCATGTCTAACATAGTTTGATTGTTTCCACTGTTAGCACCAACTTCACTGAAAATACCAACATGTTGATTGAAAAAGCAAGCATATCCCTGCTTAGACAACTTCACTGTGTACTGAACTGGTGCGCAGCTTACCGTGGGCCAAGATGTAAAATACACTGCTCTTCCCGCTGCATTTTCTCCAGGGCTTTGTCAATTCCGATCGGAATGTCGTGGTCTTCTCCTTCGCCAACAATGAACACCACATCTCGGCAATCAAACATCCTTTCACCACAGCGGCCTTCTAGGTGGACTACGGGAGAGGAGACAGGCCAGTCACCAAAGCTGCTCCTTAGGACTGGCTCACTAGGGAGCGCTAAGTGATGCTTCCCTTTGCCCATTTCATCTATACACACACACACACACACACACACACACACACACACACGTATGTCCTGTTGAAGTTTAGTCTGCCCAGTCTGAAAATTTAAGAGCAATCATATTTCTCTATGTTTTAAGTTTAAACTTACAACTACTACTGATAATTGTATCAATAAGATAGATTATTGGATAATAAGACAAAGTGGAAAAATAGGTTTGATTTAAACCTACTATATGACAGAGCTTTCCTCACCTATAACACAGGTTCAAGAAATACTAGCTTATTTAATAATTATCAAAATGTCACATATTCAATATCAAATATATAACAGCTTAAACATTTATAACTGCATCTTGGCTTCAGAGGCTTGGATGAAAAACAACCGAATGACCTTTTCCCCAATGATATACAAAGGTTAACTGAATACAGACGCTCTTCTTTTTCTTTAAGAGCCTTAACTTTATTCACAAACATATTTGACTAAAAAAGGAAAACCCAAAGGCAACATCTAACATAGCTGTGTCCCTTAGTGGAGTAATAAATGTAAAGTGTGAAGGCATCAACAGTCTACTATAACTTCACAAATCAAATTACTTAATCACCTCCTCTGAAATGTTAAGTGAAGGGGTCAATTTCTCGGGGCCTAATTCCCCACTCCACTCAAACTGACTCAGCTTATTCCCAGGGCAATTTCATATTAGATAAGGGGCTTTTATGTTTTTTCAAGACAAAACAGGAAAAATGCATATGAATTTATATGTTTTCTTAATCAGTTAGATTTTTTTTTCTAGGATAAACAAACAATTCTCTGAAACTTTCAACTACTTTTTAATAGTGAGGATTATTCATTCCTTACCATGCAGGTCTTTGACACAAAAAGAAAAATGGGTGGCTTATATGATAGCACAACAGCAATGTAATAATTTGTCTTAAGAAAATTCTTTATTCCTACTTCTGTAACACAATGGCCTAGATTAAAATGTTATGATTTCCTAAAATGCTTTTCTAAAGCTGTTTGCCCTATTTTAGATCAATAACTTGCTTCAAAGAGACTAAAATTCACTTGTTCTGTTATATTTGTTCCATGAGACAATTATTTTCTAAATACATTTCAATTCTAACTCACTCTACTTTTGAACTACTTGATCTCGGGGTCCTGTGAAGCTCTGAAATTCTATGATTCTATGACCCAGTAATATAATTCTCAATATAGGCCAAAAACCAGTTTCAAGGCTAATTCCTGTAGTTAATCATTTGATCAGGTTACCTTTAACCAGGGCCTGAGAAACGAGTGAAACCCTGAAGAGTAAACAGCAGTTATGTAGACACTAGAGGCCACAATGTCCCATGAACATTTATGCTTTTCTAATTTACTATCTATTTACTATCTAATTTACTAATTTACTATGAATTTACTAATTCATACCATCCTGATTTGCTCCCATTGCAGACATAGGATGGAGTGTAAGAAGCTTGGGCCAAACTAGAAAAGGCCCGCCTCGAGTCAGACCCCCTCCAAACAAGGGCAAGAACTGGACTGGCTCTCATGGTGGAGCTGGTATATAGGAATTTTGCTCTTTGACTCATACTCATAAATGCTGATGATTCTATTACACTCACTTCTGGAATGCTCTAGATAAAATAAAACTTAATCAACTTGCAGCACATTGAAAGTGGTTTTGAACTAGAAAATATTTTCAAAATAAATTCAACTTTATTATTCTCAAATACATACATACTTGAGAGGTTCAGCAAGGCATCTAGGGCTTAAAGTATTTTTACTAGAGTAAAAGCTGATGTTTCTATAGGATTGAGAGTTCTGAAAAGTCTGCATTCTTAAATATTTTTCAATCTGCCCAAGAAATTTAATTTAGACTGATGCGATGACACTTTTGATGAAAAGAGATTTACAAGTTGGCTTGGGAGCATGAGCGCTGAGCAGCAGGGCTGCCGGTTCGGTTCCCACATGGGCCAGTGACGCTGCGCCCTCTACAGCTAAGATGATGAACAACAGCTCGACCTGGAGCTGGGCTGCCGTGAGTCGCTGGCGACGGTGTAGGCTGCAGTGGGCTGCCATAAGCTACCGTGAGTGGCCATCAGCCAGCGTTGAGCGGCCGACAGCTGGCGAGAGCCGCCATGAGCGGCCGTCCAATGGCCGGTGACCAACCACCTCAGCCGGTAAGAGCACAATGATCATAATACCTACATGGGCCAGTGAAGCGACATCCTCCACAACTAGACTGAAGAACAAAAGGACAGCAACTTGTCTGTTCCCCTCCCCAAATCACCCAATAAAATCTTTCAAAAAAAAAAAAGATTTGCTAAGTGAGCAAAGTGAATTTCAGCCCAGGTACCATGGAATTCCTCAAGTACTAAGATTTATTATCCTAGTAGCTCACAACTTAGTTGACAAATCATCTTGTCTGGAGTTTATTGTTAGAAGTATCTTCCTCCCCAAAGGAGAGTACATTCAGTGGGGGAGGAAACTATCAGTACATTCATTGTGGTTTTTGGTTGATCAAGTTTGAATGTGTTTTCAAAACAGGAAATGCAGAGGCTCTGCAAAGGATTCCTGCCTGTGTGTCAGTTTCCTAGCCTGGCTTTCGGCTTGCTGCATATCCTTGATATTAAAATTATATAAATAATTTCAGGAGTTTTCTACATGTGATAACCCATCATATTAGGAAGAAAATATTGGCTACTACTAAGCATGTTGGGAAAGTAAAGCAAAGATGCAAAAAAAGAGAAAAGTTCAAGTTAAATGACAATAAAGGCATAATTAAGAAAGAAAAAAAAAACCTTCATTGCAGCTGGTCTCTTTAAGAGACAATAAATGATAGAACTGGGGGGTGGCTGGTTGGCTCACTTGGTTAGAGCACAATGCTCATGACACCAAGGTTGCCAGTTTGATCCCCACATGGACCATTGAGCTGCGCCCTCCACAACTAGATTGAAACAACTACTTGACTTGGAGCTGATGGGTCCTGGAGAAGCACACTGTTCCTCAATTAAAAAAACAAAACAAAAACTCAACTGTAAACAACTATTTTTAAAAAAATGATAGAACCAATGTTTGTGGCCACCTAATAGGAAGGTAAAAATTTGTAATAACTCTTATAAATACTTACTACCTTATATATTTGGACTAATAACCTTTTTTTCCTGGTACATCTAACTCGTCTAAGTTGGGCCCGAACAAACACTGCCTACAATACCTATGATCTTAAACTGATAAACTGATATGTGCACATGCACATGCACACACATGCATACACGAACACACATCAGTTTTTATGTTTATATAAAACCACCACCTTTTAATACTATCTGGAATGTCAGAGCAAGAGAAGGTATCAGCCTCAGGGGGTATATAGCCCACTGATTCTTCACATCTACATGTAGCAAAGGCTATCACCAGCTAACTGGCTTCTAAACTTGGAACACTGGTGTGACAAGTTCCACAGGGCTGTTGACAAGAATCACACACCACTCAGAAACGAGTGCCTACTGCCACAGTAGGGGTCCCCCATCATGGTGACAGAGGCAGGCATGTTTAGCTCCTATAAAGTCAGTTATGATTTTTTAAATTGTCTCAACAATTGCTACCAAAGAAAACTGTGGCAGCTCTGGCTGTGGAAGACCTGTGGTTGCTTCTGACCTTGCATCTCTTAATGCAAATACTCACTTAATAAATATTTAATAATAACCATCATGACTCACTGGGAGCTCGGCCTCTAGGGCTCAGGAGGTCTGTTGCTAATTCCAACCAGCATGATTTACGGGAAGTAAATGATCTATGACGTGCTCAAAGAGAATAAAAGTACATACAGGATGCTTCTACTTAGGGCTTTTTGGGTAAAGAAAGAAATATACAAGTTAAAAAGGGACATTTTCCTCTTAAAGTCTATGTAACTTAAAGTGGGGGAAACTCCTCCAAACCCCATGAAGTCAAACCAAACCAAATTACTCAAGCTGAGCTGCGCAATCTGAGTGTAACCACATCAAGTGAGCCGGGTCTGCTGCAAAACATCACTTAAACTGGCGCTCTGACTTATTGTTCTCTTACTGCCCTAGAGCAATTTTGTTTTGAAGAGCACAGAACACCCTGTTCTGAATGTGGCTGGCACATGAACTCAATGTGCTGACAGCAATTTGTACTCCGATTAAAAAGGGGGGGGGGAGTGTATTGCAGTAACAAAAACTGGAATGCAAGAACCCCAAAACTGTATAATCTGTATTTTAGGAAGCTTAACAGAAAGAGGCTCCATAACCTTAAAAAAAGTGCTGTAAATGCTCCAGCCTAAAGACGTAGCTCTGGTAAGTGTCTGTTTTTCCCTTTTCTAATTATAGTAGTTGGTGTCTGATAGCTTTGCACTCATTCCCAAAACAATGACTGGGTCATGGGGATCTGAATGGGAATGCTGTAATGTTGTAATAGCATTACTACTAGACAAGGTCAGTCATTCAGCCAGAGAAAACCAGGTTGACAGGTTACTCCCACTCGCCAAGGGTTTTCTCTGCTGCCTAATTCACGCCAAATGAATTTCTCTCTGCCTGTGTCTCCTGCCTAATAGAGAGCATCCAAGAGGCAGTGGGATCTTAATGACCCCCTGAAACAGCAAATGAGGAAGCAGAGATGGATTTCTGAAATCAGGAGAGCATGTTAATCACTGATTAGAAGAGAAACTGTTCCCATCAGGCATGGTGGTCAAACTGGGGGCAAACTCCCTCCCTCCCGCCTTTGCAGTATTTTGTACTATTCGAGGTTACCAAATACCACTGTAAGATTGCTTATGGAACTGAGGGACAGATGCTGAAAGCAGGCATTGAAACTGGCTACTTGAATAGAATAACATTTATGAGGATGACATATATCTTAGTCTAAACAGGAAGCATTAACACAGCAATAAATTCTACACTAACTCGACTCCTCACCACTTTTCTTTTTACCCGGGTATAGCACTTAGTCAGACCTGGATTCCAGGCTCAGTCTGCCACTGAACAATTGTGACTTTGGGCAAGGTCATTTATATTATCTGATTCAGTTTCTCCATCTATAGAATAGGGGAAATATTAGCTAACTCATAATTATTGAGAAGATTAAATTAGGTACTGATTAAAGCTTCTAGCCCAGTCAGTACCTGGCATTCACCGATTCCTAGGTCGTGGTGTTTTCACACTGTATTACGTGTGGATACACAGACATGAACTCAATAAATGTTAGCTATGATTATTTTCCTGCAATTAGTGGTAATTATACCAGATAAAACACGTTTCAGAACTTGGTATAAGAACCACGTAATGGTTCCACAGAGACAACTATCAACGTTATGAATAAAACTCAGAAACAGGCAAAAGCGATGTCTTCTTTTGTACCTCACAGTGCCTAGCACACAGTTCAGGACCAGAAAGTAAACATTTACTTAATGATTAATGTGAAAACAGGGAATTAGGGTAAATGGTAGTAATTTTCACTCATTTATGGGAATTTTCCTTTTTGATTGTAGTCAGTACTCCTATTTTTAATAAATTCCAAGAGCTATTTAAATTCTTTACTGATATGGAGCTTTTGTTTTTTAGTACTAGTCTAAAATAAACGATCCATTAGTTGGATTTTTTTTTCTATAACAAATAAGACTATTTTCTACTAAGATTTTACTCAACCATAAGACTTAAAGATACTTTTTTAGAAGGAGGTATATAAATCCAAAATATTTGAAATAAACACTGTCCATTTTAGACCAAGTGCCATCCTACATTATTTTGTGAAAACATATAATAAAAGTTTCAAGAATTTGCTCTCTTAACTGGACAAGATTTGCCAGGACATGCATAAACACTTCAAAAAACATGTCAAAAACAAAACTAAAAAAACCTCATAGCTCTATCAGATCTCAACATGGGCATACATGAAATTTTTCCTCTACTTTGAATTTTTGGTACCTTTTATTGTTTGTTTTGGTGTTTTATTTATAAAGAGCATACAGCTAGACTTTTGTTGTTATTGTTTTAGCCTTATAGGAATTTTGCCATATTTAATAGGTGATTTTATTCCATCCATATTTTTTGTAATCACTGATATGGTTTTATTCCTACCATCTTATTTTAGGTTTTCTATATAATATTTTCTTATTTTTCCTTTATTACTTTTACTGGATTGATCAAATTTTCCTTGTTCCTCTACCTCCCCACTCCTCACTAGGCGGTTTGGAAGTTTTACATGCTATTTTTTACTAGTACCTAACATTCCCTTTTAAACAAATCATTTCAAGGTATATATTTTTTATCAATGCTAACAATCAGCATAATCTCCCCTGGAATAAGAAAATCATTTTAGGCAATTTTGCCTCCCCTATCCATTTCTCATCTGTACTACATTTTGTTAAAACGACCTAGAACCTAGCTCCAGACTGTTAAACTATTATTATTTTTCACATTAAAGTGCTACCACTTCAAGGCTCTTTCAAGATAAATGTATCCAACTTCACTGTCATGCTTTGGAAATTACTTTTTTGCTAACTAGTGTTTCTTATGCCTGAGTCTTTACTTCTTGGCTTTATTTTTATGATGTTTCAGTATATCCTATAGTATTATTTTCAAAAAGGGCACAAGTCTGCATATTCCAAAAAGTTAATTTTGTTCTCACACTTAAATGATAATTTCATGGAATATAGAATTCTAGGTTCAAAATACTCACAGTTAGACACAGTGTTCAAGGCCTTGTCTTGTAGTATTTAGTGTCACAAATAAGAAATCTGATATTCTAATTCTCATTCCTTTGCATTTAGCTTGTTCCTCCTTGAAAGAGTTCCAAATTTTATTTTAAGCTATGGAATTAAGAAATGTCATCAGGATGTATCTAGGTGAAAAAAGCCCTCCTTACTCCTGCATGCCACCATCCACTGGCCCTTTCAATCTTAAGACTTCTGTCTTCTCTAGGAAATCTTCTATTACATGATTAATGAGATACACATTCTATCCTTGATTTATCATTTCTGTCTTCTAATTTTTCTTTTATCTCTCATCTCTGTTTTTTTACTCTCTGTTCTGAGATATCCTTGACTACCTTTCCTTTCACCAATTCAGAATTCTGGGACTGTCCATTTTGATTTTCAACCCTTCCTCTGAGTTCCAATTTTGATAGTCATATTCTTAATTTCCAAAAACTTTTTTTTTTTTAAGATTTTATTGGGGAATTCGGGGAGGGAATAGTGTTGGGGAATCGGGGAAGGGGAACAGACAAGTTGCTGTCCTTTTGTTCTTCATTTTAGTTGTGAAGGACACCACTTCACTGGCCCATGTTGGTATTGTGATCATTGCGCTCTTCCTGTCTGAGGCAGTTGGTCACCGGCCATTAGAAAGCCACTCACAGTAGCTTACGGCAGCCCACTGCAGCAGAGGCTGCAGCCTACGCCGTCGCCGGCCACTTGTGGCCCAGCTCCAGGTCAAGCTGTTGTTCACCATCTTAGCTGTAGAGGGCTCAGCATCACTGGCGCATGTGGGATCTGAACCAGTGGCCCAGCTGCTCAGAGCTCGCGCTCCCAAGCCAACTCTTAACCAACTGAGCCACTCGGCCGGCCCTTCCAGAAACTTTCTTTTTTTTTTTTAAGATTTTTATTGGGGAATTGGGGGGGATGGGAACAGTGCTGGGGAATTGGGGGAAGGGGAACAGACAAGTTGCTGTCGTTTTGTTCTTCAATCTAGTTGTGGAGGATGTTGCTTCACTGGCCCAAGTTGGCACCATCATTGCGCTCTTCTCTGGCGAGGCAGATCAGTCGCTGGCTTCTGGACGGCCGCTCACTGCGGCTGCTGGCCGCTCACGCTGGCTGCTGGCTACATACGGTAGCCCATGGCAACCCACTGCCACAGGGAGTGCAGCCTACGCCGACGCCGGCGACTCATGGCAGCCCAGCTCCAGGTTGAGCTGTCGTTCAGCATCTTAGCTGTAGAGGGCAGTGTCACTGGCCCTCATATGTGGGATCCGAACCGGGGCCCTCTGGCGTCCGAAGCCAGCTCTTAACCATCGCGCCACTCGGCCGGCCCCAGAAACTTTCTTATCTTCCCTTTCCTTTTTCAGAGAAGCTGGTTGTGTGATTTATGAATATCTTGTTAAACATCTCTGAAGACAGCAATTAGTATTTTAAAAATTCTATTTCTTCTTAGTCTACCTTGGGGCTTCTTTTTCTCTCTCCCCACCCTCCCACCTCCAAGCTGTTGTTCTCAGTCTAGTTGTGGAGGACGTTGCTTCACTGGCCCATGTTGGTATTATCATTGCGCTCTTCCCGGGTGAGGCAGTCGGTTTCCAGCCGTTGGCCGGTCAATCACAGCAGCTCATGGCAGCCCTTGCTGGCTAACGGCCACTCACGCTGATCACAATTCACGGCAGCCCACGGCAGCTCATGCCAGCCGCTAGCCACTCATGGCAGCCCAGCTCCAGGTTGAGCTGTTGTTCACAATTTTAGTTGTAGAGGGCGCAGCTTACTGGCGCAGCTCACTGGCCCATGTGGGAATCAAACCGGCAGCCCTGTTGTTCAGAGCTCGCACTCTTACCAACTGAACTATCCGGCCTCCCCCGGGGCTTCTTTTTCATGATATTTGCTGATGATTCTTTGTTGTCTGGTCATATTATAAAGGAAGGATTAAGCAAGATTAAATGCTTATCATTACTTCACACAGTATTCCTAAGCAGTTGAATACATGCCCGTGGTAGACCTTTTCCCAAAAGGGATGGCTAATTGTAGAAATCTCTCGGTGAGGAGCCCACAAATATTTACTGAGCATTTACTGTGTGCTGAGCACAATGTGCACAGGAAAGCTGGGGACATCTTTCCTTTCCCACTGGTGATGCATGAAAGTTATACTTCAGGAGCAAAACACTGGCATATTTACAGTTGTGCAGAGCTGCTATTTTACTTTTCCCCCCTTCACATCTGTTTTAAAAGTTCAGACACTTTACGTTCTCATTCTCTAGTCCAAGTCCTAACATGTGGAGTCTTCTGAGGCAGATCCTTATTTTATTTTAGAAATCTGACCTTACTGGCTTTAGCCTGGGAGCAAAAGTCACAGCCAGGCCCTAGAGTAGTAATTCTCAATCCTTGGCTGCAAACTAGAGTCAACTGGGGGAATTAAAAAAAAAAAAACTTGTGCCTGAGGAGTTTTATCCTTTGAGGTTTGAGATTCTTATTTAACTGGCCTGGGCTAAGGCCTGGACAGCAGGGTTTTAAAAGCTCCCAAGGTAATTCTAAATTCAGCCAAAGTTGAGAACTACTGCACTGGAGGCTTACTGGCCCAGCTGCTCCATATTGTTTTCTAACAACCCTGTGGATTGCCCCATAGCCTGCTTTGGCTCCCTTGCACCAGCTGACTGTGAGCTTGGAGTCCTGCCCAAGCTTGTTGGGAAGAACGGTATGTACCTCTGCCGAGGTCTTCTCTACACCTGTTTTGGGTTGGGTTTCCTGAGTCTAGTTTCCATCAGTCCAATTTCATCTACTTTACATATTCTAGAAATTCTTCATAATTTCAGATCCACTTCTTGTATTCCCCATTTTCTAGCACTACTGTGTTTCCGCGAAAATAAGACCTAACCGGAAAATAAGCCCTAGCATGATTTTTCAGGATGCTCGTAATATAAGCCCTACCCCAAACGAACATAAGCCCCAGTTAAGATTGTCAGCTAGACATGACTGTTTGAATAAATGTAGATTTTTGTACATGAATAAATGAACAAATATAGATTGTTGGAGCAAAAACGAATATAACACCCGGCCTCATTTTTGGGAAAACACGGTAATACGGGTTTTTCCCTCTTTTTTGAAATCATTCTCCACCGCCATCCCCCATCTCTCACTTGAGTGGGACTTGGAGAGGGAAAGGAAGTGAGAGGGAAGAGAACTCCAACAATTTGAATCCTGCAGATCACCCTGTTGCAATTTTCTCATCTGAAAATGCTGTCCATTGTCTGCATTCTTTGCATGCAAACACGGCTGAAAGCACTGGGGGGCAAGGGAGTAGAGAGCCACATACAGCCAGCACTTGGATGTGCCTGCTCTAAACACTTAAGGTAACAAAACAAATCAGAAGACTTGAGATGCCGAGTTGGGGTTAAGAGGAGCTGGCGGCTATTTAGAGCCTTTTGTCAGTCAGATTGGATTTTCTAAGAAGGTAAAGCTTAAAAGTAACAACGTAGCCACTACTGGCAATTAAACTAAAGTAGATGACTAAAGTCTCAGTCATCATAATAATGTCAATTAGACTACCTTAGAACACAGTGATTTGTTTTAAATGGAAAAAGGACATTGAATAAAAATTACAAGATGGTCATCTTATTGATACAAGAAAAAGCACACTGGAATGGAATCTAAAAATTGATTTCAAGCATTAGGATCCTGACAGAGACAGTAAAAATGAAAATTTCTTTGAGAGAGAATAAATCCTGTCAAACTAATGTAAGTTTTCTCTTCCACATAGAAACAAACAAGTTATTAAAAGAAAGCAAAAGATCACCACTTTGTAAAAGCCTTTTGATTCAGTCCATAACTTTACTTTTCAAAAAACAAACACAAATCCTGAAGAAATATGATTTAATATAACTATTAAGATGATATATAATTAACTTGAAGACTGGTATTAAGGACAAAGACAAATTAATCATGGATTCTAGGTTAACCCTGGTAAAACCAAAAGGATTTGCTGATAGGTTGGATGTAGGATATAAGAGAAAGCAGAGTCAAGAATTTCTGTCCTTAAATCTATTTAAAGCAAAACAAATTATATAAACATAATACAGAGGGTGGGAAAAGAAATTAAAAATGCACCATGTACTAGGCACCTTTCTTCATTTAACTGTCACAATAGCCTTGGAGGAAAAGATTATCATTCCCATTTTACAGATAAGAAAACTAGATGCTCAAGGGGGTTAAGTAACTTGTATAGTCATAAAAATACCAAGATTCCAAATATGTTCCAAGTCTATGGCTCCCAAAGCCTGTGTGGCCCTCTCCCCTGACTACTCACTGTACCTTTATTCAGAAGTGACAGAAACTCTGTAACTCTTGTGTCTCTATCATATTAGAATGATCATTGTCTATTGTTCTCTTTCACTGTAGAACTGCATTTAGTTCTAGGATTTCTACCTGGTTTTGAATCTAAGTGTATATAGGTGATGCTCCAAAAAAAGGGCAAACCAGTCAAGTCTGAGAAGACTTCAAAAAGAACAATGTGATCTTGGTTTCTGGCACAGACCACTTATAAGTCAACTTTCTGTCCCCCTCCCACACATAGCTAACTTGTTTCAAAGAGAGAAAACAGGACACCTTAACCTTGATAAATGAAAATACAATATAAGAAATTTTTACAAGATTGATTTCTTCCAGAAAACTAAGAAGGACTTTTGGGAGAAAATTAACCATTTACTCTAAAATTTCCCAGCAAAGTATAATCTAACAAGATGAAAGACAAAAGATTAGTCACTGCTCTTTCTTAATATATTTAAAAACAGAGAAAATAAAATTATATAAAAGATTATTCAAATACATTTAAAAAATTCCATTCATAGTATGTTACCCTTCATGCAAAAAGGGTAATAAGAAAAAAATACACATCTCTACTCATTTCTGCAAAAGAAATACAAGAAATCAGAAACTAATGAGATTAGTTACCTACCGCAGTAAATAATGGGGAAATGGGACAGGTTAGTAGGGATGAAGGGGGTAACACTTTTGAGTATGTATTTTCATATATAGTTGGCCCTCCCATATCTATGGGTTCCATATCTGCAGATTCAACCAATTGTGAATTGAAAATATTGGGGGGGAAAAGTTACATTGTTGCTGACTCGTACTATGTAGTTAGGCCTATGATGATTTCATCTGTACTGAACATGTACAAACTTTGTTTCTTGTCATTATTCCCTAAACAATACAGTGTAACAACTATTTACATAGCATTTACATTGTATTAGGTATTATAAGTAATCTAGAGATGATTTAAAGCATACGGGAGGATGTGTGTAGGGTATATGCAGATACACCATTTTATATAAGGGACTTGAGCATCAGCAGATTTTAGTCATCTGTGGGGGAGGCGAGTGGGGTGAGTTGGGTGTGTCCTGGAACCAATCCCCTGTAGATACATACTGAGAGATGACTGTAGTTTAGAATCTCATGGTAATGTTTCATATATCCAAAACAAATGAATAATTAAAATCAACCAGAGTGTGGGGGGGAACCCCAAATGGAATGCAAACATAACAAATGAACCTAACTGTATTACAAATGTATAACATACCAAACTGAAGGGAGTGAGGAAGAAAAGAACTAACCTAAGTTGGAAAACAGTGTTTTCAATGTATGCTATAAGGCTAATGACAAAAGGAACTATACACAAATATTTGCTGCTTTGTAAATTTGTTTTTCACAAGGGCATGGGTTGGCAATTCTGAAACTACTTTCTGTGTATACTGTAGTTTATGAATGATGAGGGCCATGTTTCTCACTGTCAGAGAAAGCAGTTTCAAACAAGCACAGGGAGAAGAAGGCTAGAATAAACCTATGGTGTTGGATTGGAATGGGAAGTGTTAGCATATACTCATAGTTTTTAAAATATACTGGGGGTGCCAAAAAAAAAATGTAAACACATGGCTTATATTCATCTTTTGTTATCGGTATATATTGAGTATTACAATTTTAATCCAGTTTTTTCCTTTTCTTACAATGTGTATACATTTTTTGGCACCCTCTCTATATAGGCTAATATAGAAATACATATATATGTGTGCATATGCCAATTGAGATTGATATATTTCCTACCTCTGTCTGCTAAGAGCTTCTAGAAGCAATAACATTCCATACCATGAGTATACCTAGCCCTCAGGTCTTACTTTCTAAATACCATTCTCCAATTAGAGGAATCAGAGCTCTTTGGAAAATGGTTGATGTTAGGCCTGGGGGAGGGAAATTACAAAATGAGACTAGAGCACCTATAGTGCCCCAAATAAAGAAGTGCTTGCTTAAAAAGACAATGAAGGTATGTTGAAAGGAAACAAGAGACAAGGTGAAGAAGAGCTTCCAATGGCCACTCTGGGACAATTTGAGCAATAAAATAAAAATGAATAGTAATATATAATAACCTACAGAATAAAATAAATATCCATGGGTCCATGCTTTTATAAATAAACAACTGAATAAATGGGAGAAGAGGCAGCTTTTTTTTACAGTAGAATTCCAATTAAATGTAGACGGAACAGTGGAAATTAAAAAAAAAAATCACCATTAGGCAAATATCACAGTAATAACTACTGCACGCAAAAATCACTTATGGATACTAAAATCAATGTGTGAAGGTGTGATGTAACAGAAGATACTTGCATAGTCTCCTAGTATTTCCCTCCCAATGAGATACTTAGTAATTACAAAGGTAAAAATAGTAACCTTACGGTGGAGAAACACAGCAGATCCCACCCAAAAGACCCAAGTTAACATCACCAGTAATGGCTGACACCAACATCATGTGCCTCCTGATAATGATGAACTGAGAAGGGCACAACATCACTGATGTGGTATTTTCCAAAAACGCATAACCTCAATCTAATCATGGGAAAACACCAGACCAACCCAAATTGAGGGATATGCTACAAAATAACTGGCCAGTTGTCTTCAGAAGTGTTAAAGTCATGAAAACACAAAAAGACTGATGAACTGTCATAGACAGGATGTGACTAAGAAGACATGACAAGTAAATACAATGTTGGATCCTGAATTTGACTGTGGATCAGAAGAAGGACATCAGTGTGGCAGTTGGTAAAATTCAAATGAGATCTGTAGAAAAGTTAATAGTACTGTATCATTGTTGATTTCCTGATTTTGATAAATGTACTGTGGTTAGGTAAGATGTTAACATTAAGGAAGTTGGGTGAAGCATGTAAGGGAATTCTCTGTACTAGTTTCGCAACTTTTCTGTAAGTCGAAAATTATTTCAAAACAAAATGTTAAAAAAATGACTCCCACTGAAAATATTACCAAAGCATGATTTAATTCAGCCTGCTCCAAAGTTAACTCTGCAGTGGTAGTTTTGTGGTATTTTCTGTAATTGGGAAAAGGTTTTTCCCTTTAATTGAGTTGACAAAAAACCTCCAGTTTAAAAATATATATTATAAATTGTTGAAACATGGGGAGTCACTGTATCATAGGAAAAAAACTCTCTACTTTTGTATATGTTTGAAATGTTTCATAATTAAAAATTTAAATACGTGTTATAGACAATCTTTTTAAGTGGTTGTTAATATACTGAAGATAATTTCCTATTATTCCTATAACTTTATAGGAATACTCATATAATTTATGAGTATAAACATGTAGAATTCTATCATGGAATGTTTAGGGCTAGCAGGACCTTAGAAATCAAGAGGTCTGCCCGCCTGCTTCACTGTATAGGAAGGAAGCTAAGCTTAGAGGTGAAGTCTAGCTAGAGCTAGGTGAAGCCAGAGTCCTATCTCCTGACTCCTGATCTAGGTATTTCTTCAACATTATCTATCTGAGCTCTTCTTTACTTATTCTAAACCTTATCACGAATGATAACTACCTAAACACTTCAACTGCAATATTACAGTAATACTATTTATAACTGTTTCCAATTAAAAAAATACTAATTTGGACTAATTTGCCAGACTCATAGAAATGAAATATGGGTTCAAAGTAGTATATGCAACATTAAAGATAAGAAAATCAGCTATTCTAGTTTACTGTTCTGAATGAACTGTTTATTTTAAACTAGGTCTTTTATAATAGTTCGTGTTGCTGTCCTTGTTTAGTGATTTGTTTTTTTCCTTGATGGACATATTTCTCTATTTTCTCACAACTATTTTTGGAATTACTTCAGCTCAGTAAGTGGCATCTTTCAAACATTTATCCACGCAGAAAGTGTTTACTGAACACTAAATGTGTGTAAAGCACTGTAGGTGACACTGGAAACAAAGATGAAGATTCTAGTCCTGAAGCACACACTGTATCCAGGGAAATGGGCAAATGCTGATTACAATATTAACTGACAAGCAGTGTACACAGTGGTGTACACTCTGTGCTCTGGGAGGAAGAAGGGTCACTTATCCCCATACTCAGCAGTTTCCTTACTCCCAACTTAGCAAATGAAACAATGGAATCGCCTCAGGTCACTCAATAAATATGTGGCAAAGCAGACCTAGGACCCCTGGTCTCCTGACAGAGAATAGAATGAACACTGTTATCCAATTCTGATCTAACTAAAATGATGATCTGTTTTCTTATCGTGATGACATCAAAATAGCATTAAAATCTACTGCTCTGTTTAGCAGTAACTCTGTAACATTGGGCAACTTATATAACTTCTCTAAACTTACTTCTGTCACCTGGGGAATAATAAATCTTACCTCATAAGGTTATTGTGAGAAATGAATAAATATATAGGGCAACTAATACAATTCTTGGCACACCAAGGAGTCCATAGAGTAAAAATTCCTTGATAAATGGGACAACCTTTTTTTCATTTTTTTGAGTTTGCAGAGGCTGGCACAGTACCTGGCACATACATATCAAATTTACTAAATGAAGTCATTATTAAATAAAAGTCAAATTTAAAACTATTCTTGAGATATATTCAATGTATTTATTTCTATAAACAGATTTTATAAAGAAATCTCCATTTCATCCACATTAGTGGAACCCAATCTTTAAGGACTAGTCCCCTCTCGCAGCAGTACTTACCTTCTACTGTGGCTCCTTCATTTGGGTATGAATATCCTTCTCCTTTCTGTTTGATTCTTCGGATAATGCCTCCATCTTCAAATAAATCCTCCCCTTTGAAATCAAGGAGCTCAATCTAGAAAGGAAAAAGGGATCTGGCTGAGAAAAGACCAAACAAAACCAATTTCACATACTTAAAGGCAAGGACGACCAATGGTCCTTCCATTTTACAAAGTAAAACTCTGTTTTATATTTATCTGTGCTCCTTAGTTATTGAAAGAGTAGCAAAAAGAGAACACTGCATTTTTTAATACCTGAAAAAAACCTTCATGTGATGATAACGTCTGGGACTACATCCTGTGGGGCTACAGCGCACAGACAGACAGGAAATGCTAGGAAAACTGCATGGTGGGCAAAAAGCCAGGGCTACACACTGCAGGCCCCCATCTATTCTGTCTGACTTGGGAGGCCACCATTTTGCCACCCCAGATTCATGGAATTCCAGTCTTGAAATTTAAGAATAAATCCTATGACTCAGGCCTACAACCAACTAACGGTGTGTTTTACCTAGGCTGTTTCAGGCATTTCCCCCCTTACTTTTAAAATCAGGTTTGGCTAAATATGGTAATTCAACACAAGATGAATAACAAATGATCATTACCTACTGCTTCTAATATAGACGTGAGATCTGTGACATTTATAAACCTTTATAATATGAAAATACTTTACAACTTAGTTTAGGTATATTTCAACATTTATTTCCCACATTTCCATCCTGTCTTCTGGTCAATTTTAATGTCATACTCACACCACTGACCAGAACCTTTATTCCTGAGACTGGTGTCTTTTGTTTATTTGGATATGACCTTTTTGTGCCAGAGACACGTTTCTAAGAAAGCACTGGCACACACTCCTTGGGTTTTTGGGAAACAATTCAAGAAGCCAAGCTCCAAAATAAATAAATTGGATCTGATTCTCAATAGCAAGCTTAGCTCCTTGTTCCACTGCCTGTTGTTCCTGAGCCAGCACTATAGCAGAGCAGATGTTAACAAGGCAACATCACACACACACTTGCCTCAAAAAAGAGAGTTGCATTTGAGGGAATTTTGGGGACACTGCCAGCGGAGCCATATGCATATTCTGGTTTGCACAGTAAATGGCACATCTCTCCTTTCTTCATGGTAGCCACTCCAATGTCCCATGCCTTGATAACTTGGCCTAAGAGAAAGGAAAAGGTAAGAGGCTAAAACTGCAATTATGTTATATACGAAGTCTTGGTTTGCTGATGTGGGGCTTAGCACAAATGACTCCATTTTGAACTTAATCTCTTTTTTAACAAAAGCTACAGGCCATATTTAAAAAGATTTAACTGCTATAAAACAAAAGTTCAAACAAATTTCCAATTCTTTATACTACATACTCAGCTAGGAAGTAAGGGCTACAAAAGAACTCAGTGAAAGCTACACACTGAAAAATAAATTGATTTTTTTTTTTGAGGGCTATCAGAGAAGCCTCCCTGCTGAGGAAGAGGAAAAGTAGTATTAATTTCTCAACTGTTCAAAGATTAAGTCTTTGAAAAATGGCAGTATCATAATCTTTGAAATGTGGCTGTGTTGCCATTGTTGCTTAATTTATAATTCCAACCATAATAAGAAGTAAATATTTTCTAGGCAGAAATGAAACAAAAATAGTATAGAAAATGGAAATTTGTCCTAAGAAAACTTATAATTTAGTAGGGTAGACAAAAGCAAACAAGAAACAACCAGAAAAGTATAAATTGCATAAAAGAGCACACGAAATGAATTTTTTTTCTCAAAATTTAGCATAAGAAAAAACCCTTCTTTTAAAAAAGCAAAATGAAATGTGTCCTTTTGTCAAGTCAGAAATTTTTTTTTTTTGGCCTACTTCCAGGAAACTAAAAGTCAATTTTATTGCTCAACTATAGAACCATATTAGCCTATATAATTATATCTTAAAATAAGCAGTCTCAAATCCTTTGGGAAACAGTAGAAAATACAGGTAATTTAAATGATAAAATACAAAATTAAGGTGCTATGTTAATAAGAAACTTAAGTATTCAAAGTGAGATCTGGTAAGCAATGAATACCAGAGGAAGTGAATTCTGAAGAGAGCTGTTATCCCTAACTGAACTGGTGGTAGGGTATTAGAATGATGGGAACCCTATAGTAAGGTATGTAAGTAGGGAGGATAAAGCATTTGAGATTCATGACTTCAGTTGAGTCTTCAGTATTAACTTTTCAAAATATCAGATACACTTATTTTAGTTAAAACTTTATATAATAAACACCTAATATTAAAACACACAAGAGCAAAAGATATAAAAGGAAAGATAAAAGGTCATCCATTTTCTCCTTGTAAGAAGCCACTGTTATGTTTCTTTTATATCCTTCCAGTATGTGCTGTTGCTTTTTAAAAAATGTAAAACACAAATGACAGCATACTATACGAGTACATTCAGTTCTGAGCTGCTTTCTTATTTAATATATAACAGATGCTCCTCAACTTATGATGGGGTTATGTCCCGATAAACCTATTGTAGGTTGAAAATATAAGTTGAAAATGCATTTAATACACCTAACCTACTGAATATTATAGCTTAGCCTCCCCAGTCTCAACTGAATGCATATTGCTTTTGTACATCATAAAAAAATTATAAGTCAAACCATGGTAAGTCGAGGACCATCTGAATTTTGACCATTCTCCATCAGTAGAAAGGAGAATATGCATTTTATTATTAAAAAAAATTTTTTTT
>NW_017731847.1:88808-93064 GCF_001890085.2 Hipposideros armiger
GAACAGACAAGTTGCTGTCGTTTTGTTCTTCAGTCTAGCTGTGGAGGACGTTGCTTCACTGGCCTAAGTTGGCACCATTATTACGCTCTTCCCGGGTGAGGCAGATCAGTCGCCGGCTTCTGGATGGCCGCTCACTGCGGCTGCTGGCTACATACGGTAGCCCATGGCAACCCACTGCCACAGGGGCTGCAGCCGAAGCCGTGACTGGCGACTCACGGCAGCCCAGCTCCAGGTTGATCTGTTGTTCAGCATCTTAGCTGTGGAGGGCAGTGTCACTGGCCCTCAGATGTGGGATCCGAACCGGGGCTCTCTGGTGTCCCAAACCAGTTCTTAACCATCGCGCCACTTGACCGGCCCTAAATTTTTTTTTTGAGAATATGCATTTTAGAGGTTAAAAGTGCAGGTCAAACTGTCTGGATTCGAATACCAGGTCTGCTCCTTACTAGCGGTGTGACTTTGTGCACGTTATGTAACTTCTGTGCCTCAGTTTCCTCACCTGCAAAATAATAATTGATACTAATACCTGCCATAATAATAGTAGTACCTGCCACATAATTATAAAAACTATTAAATAGACTATGTCAAATGCATGGCATAGTGCCTGGCATATAATATGTATTTAATAAACGAGAGCCATCATCATCACTGTAAATAGATCTACCTCATTCTCAATGACTATAATATTCCAGTCACTCTCCTATTGGGAAACAGCGCTCTAACAAGGATATTCGTCCACACACATTTGCCTACTTTGTGCCTACTTTTTATTTAAAGGGTAAATTCCTGGAACAAAGCTGACGTGCACTCTCAATCTGACAGATACTGCCCACTGTCCTTATCAAATGGCTGCATCAATTCATATGCCCACACATGGTTCTACTGTGAAAACAGTCCAGAATCATCAGAAGAAACGTCAAGTCTGCTGTTGAGAAGCTGCTTTCCTGTCACTGATGTTCTTCAAGGACTGCTAAGTTTTTAGTGTAGGCCACTGAGAGTATATTTTTTTTAAACTATCAACTCTGATATTTTAAGTCAAATACCTTTTACATGTCTTCAGTAAATCTTTATACTGTGAGGGGTCTACTGTACATTTGTTCAAGACATTTAGCCAATTACTAAGGAGCAAAAGGTCTGTCTCGGGATTAAGTATACAAAGGTAGCCATTCCCTTCTTTCTTCCAAGGAACATGCAATGTAGTATGGCTAGTGGAGAAGAAGGATACGTACACTGTTTTTTCTTTCTTTTTTTAAAAAACACAGTGTGGTGAACACACTAAAACAATGCATAAACAGGGAAGGGGCGTTTTTGCCTTTGAATGAGGGTTGGCACAATCAGCAAAAGCTTAATTCCTAGGATATGTATGCTAGGCCTGAGACGTTGGAAACGTCAGCCCATTATTAAATCCATAGGAGCCCCAAGCTAAATAAATCATGCCTTTGCTTTTGCCTTTGCTTTTCTTCCCATTTGGGAACATGAAAGCTTCTATTATCGAATGAAACACACTGAGCAAAGAGTCAGAAAGACATACCTGGACACAGGTATGTTTCTAAAATTGCCAATACTGGAACTCTTTTCTTAAAAAGCATTTCCCCTGATTGAAACACCACCACCACACACACACACACACACACACACACACACTCATTATAGAACACTTGGAAAGTATAGAAAAGCATAGGGAACACACACAAAAAAACCTACCAACCAACCAAACAAACAAACAAAAAAACCTCTGAAATCCCAGCATCTGGGGTAAACTGTCAATGTCTTGGATCATTTTCTTTAAATTATATATGTACACTCTGCACAGTAAGTTTTTACATATACATTCTTAAAATTCTGATCCTAGTTTATTTGGTTTTGTAGACTGCTCTTTATATTTCACATTATATGAGCATTTTTCTTGTTAAAAAGATATCTGAAAACGTGACTTTAATAACTACTGGGATGCCAAAATATGCATACACATGGCTTGTATTCATCTTTTGTTATCGGTATATCTTGAGTATTACAATTTTAATACAGTTTTTTCCTTGCTTAAAATGTGTATACAGTTTTTTTGGCACCCTCTGTATATACTATTCCACCTTTTGGATATACCATAATTTCATTACTCCCATTAATGAACATGGAGGTTTTTGTTTTTTTGGTTACTATTATAAAAGTTTCAGTGAACAATTTTGCAACTAAATCTTTACATGACATTTTTGGCATAGTAAAAGCCTCTTACCTGACACAATCAGGACTATGGTTGGTTAATTTAAAGTGCTGCTTTAAGTAAGGCGTCATAAAAAAGAACATATGCATACCTGAAACACTTTTTAACTTAAAACATATGAAAGTACATTAATTTACTAACCTTGCATTAGAAACCCATGGCCCTGTCTCTGAGTGTGGCTCCAATGACAAGAGTTCCACATCATCTTTACTATATAAACCACACTTATGATATTTCACATTTGCAATTTACAATGTGGGTTTCTTTAAAGTGGAGTAAGGACCAGAAGACACTCATAAAGTGGTCAGTATACACAATCCTTCTGGTAGAAATGTATTCTGATGGTCTCTATAATGCCTTGTACCCACCCCTAATTCACTAGCCACTTAAAAATGCTTTTAGTGATTCACCTTACTAAATCTTCCCAAAAGTGTTCAACTTAATTTTCATAGAAATAAGTCCTCTCTTTTTGTACTAATTTCAATGTTTTATATACCATCTAATGAAATTATATAATTATAAAAAGTACAGTGGATATACAGATTTCAACTGATTCTCAGCAACAGTCCGAGACAGGAAAAAGCAGCCCCCATGTAGGAACTGCCCAACACAGCAGCCCTTCGGATGTCTGAAGCTGGCCTGGGGCACACAGCTAGGACACGCTATTCTCCTGTTGGACATAATCTCACAAAACATCAACATCAGACAGGTCACTCTGAGACCATGGAAAAGTCAGACAAAACAAGAAACACTTCAAAATTTTGTCTAAACATGGCCAAAAAAACAAAGTCACTGTGCAACCTACAGAATACCAAACATCCCCCTCTCCTGGTGAATATGAGTGACTGCTACTTCTCTAGCAGGTATAGCTTTAGTCTCACTCCAGTCAGCCCTCCTAGATGAGATTTAAGATACCCAGAGAATCACCCACATTCTAATAATATCTAATCCAGAGCAAATCCCCTCTTCCTTAACCCTTCCCCAAATCACCTAATATAAGCCCAAATCCCATAAGTCCTGAAGAAAACACTTACTTAGACACCCTCCCAGGCCTCCCCTCGCCTTGTACATTCTCCCTCCATAGAGTGAGTGAGTAATGAACCCAACTTGGTCAATTACAGCCATGTTCCTAGTGGTCTGCGGCTGAAGACATACTCAGCTGGCTGAAGTAGAGTGTGGGATGACTCCACAGAACAGGAAACCAGCAGTATCACTTACTTGATTCACAATAAATGAAGAGCATCAGTTAACCTGGAGTTTTTGGGTTGTTGGAAAAGTCATGACGCATTTTTGCAACAAAAAACAGAAAAAATACATCATGACTTTTCCAACAACCCAACAGTTAAGCAAGCTTCTACCACTTTCCTTAGGTCAATTCCTAGAAGTATAATTACTGGGTCAAAGCATCAACATTTTTAAGATTCCTGATCTTTAGGATCTTAATTGTAGGTATAATACACCAAGAATGTATAAATGCAATTTATTCTTACACTTGATCTGGACTTCAATTGAACTAGTTCAAACACAATTTACTTTATCAATTTCAGGAGTCCTATTCCATTTGTATCAAAATCTGAAATAAGTTGAAATGCTTTTTATATATATTTAACTGTACACAACTCAAAAAGTTTAAAAGTATACAAAGCTCAGTATAAAAGCAATGTACTAAACTTGTTTTCTTTCTGCAGAGTATTACATAATTTTTTCTCATTTAAAAAAAATCATATAGTACATTTTGAAACATAAAATTTTAGAGGTTCAATGTGGGTTCATCAATTCTAATAAGTGTACCTCTCTGGCAGGGGATGTTTAAAAGGGGGGACTATGAAATCTCTGTACCTTCCACTCAATTTTGCTGTGACCCTAAACTGCTCTAAAAAATAGTCTATTATGGATGGGGTAGAGCTTGATCACTGCACTGCACACCTGAAGCTGATGTTGTATAATATTGTATGTCAACTATAATTGAATATATATATAGTCACGGGATGCGGAGTATAGTGTGGGAGTGGAGTCAATGGAATTGTAATAGATATGT
>NW_017731847.1:94429-188218 GCF_001890085.2 Hipposideros armiger
GTAGTTTTGCTACTGTTATGAATCGTAATGTAAATATCTTTTTGTTTTCCGATGGTCTTAGGCGACCCCTGTGAAAGGGTCATTCGACCCCCAAAGGGGTTGCGACCCACAGGTTGAGAACCGCTGCTCTAGATGTAAGTGTAATCATACAGTATTTGTCTTTTAGTGACTGGCTTATTTCACTTGATGTAATCTCCTCCAGGTTCATCAGTGTTGTTGCACATGTCAGAATTTCTCTCTTTTTAAAGGCTGAATAATACTCCATCATATGTATATATGATATTTTGTTTATCCATCTACCTGTAGACAAACACTTGGGTTGCTTCCGCCTTTTGGCTATACTGAATAATGCTGCTATGAACATGAGTGTACAAATACCTCTTTGAGGCTCTCTCAGTTATTTTGGATATGTACCCAGAAGTAGAATTGCTGGATCATAAGGTAATTCTATTTTTAATTTTTTGAGGAACTGCCATACTGTTTTTCATAGTGCCTGCACCATTTTACATTCCCACTAACAATGCACAAGGGTTTAAATTTCTCCATAACCTTGTCAACGTTTGTTTTGTTTTTTGATAGTAGCCATCCTGATCAATCAGTGTGAGGTGATATGTCATTGTGGTTTTGATTTGCATTTCCCTAATAATTAGTGATATTGAGCATCTTTTCATATGCTTGTTGGCCATTTAAATATCTTCTATGGAGAAATGTCGAAGTCCATTGCCCATTTTATAATCAGCTTATTTGGGGTTTTTTAGTTGTTGAATTATAGGGGTTCTTTATGTAATCTGGATATATGATTTGCAAATATTTTATTCCATTCCATACTTTGTCTTTTTTCTGTTATTATGCCCTTTGATATACAGAAGTTTTTTAAAATTTTAATTTAATTTCTTATTTAAATTTATGTATATGTAGTTCAATTTATGTATTTTTAATTTTTGTTGCCTGTGCTTTTGGTGTAATATCCAAGAAATCATTGCCAAATCCCATGTCAGAAAGCTTTTTTTCTAAGAAAATATAGTTTTCGGTTTTATGTTTAGGTCTTTGATCAATTTTGAGTGAATTTTTGTATATGGTGTAAAGTAAGGGTCCAACTTCATTTTTGTGAGTATCTAGTTTGGGAAAACATCATTTGTTGAAAAGATTGTCCTTTCCCCACTGAATGTTCTTAGCACCCTTGATAAAAATTATTGACTATATAACTTTTAATGTATGTTTTCATTTGAAAATATGAGCATACTTAAAATTAAGATGAAAGATGTACAGTGCATTATAAAAAAAATACTTTTTCATATGGGATTAGGAAAGGAGAACAAGAAGATAAAATATTTTAATTGTAAAAAGTTTTCCTTTCAAAATATAAAAGTTGATAAATACTTAAATGTAAAGTTAATCACTAATAAGTTTCAGGTAATTAAAAATACATCTGATTCACTTCTGCTATACTTTCATTGAAGGATTTCCAGGACTTAATACCAATTTCTGATCAGTTATATTTTGCAAGTACGTTTTCACAGATAAGCTCTTATAAATTTTTTTTTTAAAGGTTTTATTGAGGAGTTGGGGGAGGGAAACAGACAAGTTGCTGTCCTTTTGTTCTTCAGTCTAGTTGTGGAGGACGTTGCTTCACTGGCCCATGTTGGTATTATCATTGCGCTCTTCCCGGATGAGGCAGATTGGTCGCTGGCCTCTGGACGGCCGCTCACAGTGGCTCTTGTCACCTCACACAGGCTGCCAGCCGCTCACACTGGCTGCTGGCAACTCACGGTAGCTAATGGCAGCCCACTGCAGCTCCACTGCAGCCTACACCGTCACCGGCGACTCACAGCAGCCCAGCTCCAGGTCGAGCTGTTGTTCACCATCTTAGCTGTAGAGGGCAGTTGTCACTGGCCCTCATGTGGGATCCGAACTGGGGCCCTGCTGCTCAGAGCTGGCATCCCAAGCCAACTCCTAACCAATGCACCTCTCGGCCGGCCCAACACCAGCGGTTTTTACCACGGCAGGTTTTGTGCCATCAGTGCAAATGACAGCACAGTAAAAAGAAATAACATTTAGCATTATTATGAAAATAATTTTGTCATCATGGACCCCCTAAAAGGATCTCAGGGACCACTAGGGATCCATGGACCATAATTTGAGAACTACTGCTCTAAAATATCTTTATTTTTGGCAAGGATAGGATCCACTTGCTCCTATATAAGTAACAATAAATCTAAGCAAAACAACTCAAAAAATACCCTCTTACCTTTGCCAAGACTAAAGACAAATGGTTCATTTCGATCATGACTGGAATCAAACTTCTTTCCATTTGACAATTTTCCTTTGTAATGGACATAAACTTTGTCTCCGATCATTGGCGATTCCTCACTATTCCCTGCTCTTTTGACAATCTAGAAAAGACAAACATCAAGAACAAGGAGGTAAAAATTTTGACTTCTAATCAGAGAATCAAAAGATCACACCGTCCATTTCATATCACCCAGGCAGATTTGCAAATTATTATCTGTCTTTTCTAAAGGCTCCCCTCCCAGTTCTCTCAATATCCCTCACTGCTAGAAAACTGTCCTATTCTACTCTAAATCTTTAATGCTACATTTAATTTTATTGTAATCACATTGTTCCCTCAAAATAATGAACCAATAGATCCTGCCTCCTTGGTTCCTCCTTGCTCTGACACTAAAATTTCTCAAGTCACAGAGCTAGTTCATATACAAACCGAATTAGACTGAAAAGATTAGTACTGACTTTCAAAAGCATTCAAAAAGAAGTCTAAAGCAAAGTTTCAAAGGTGAGGACTTCCCTCCTTTGCTAAAAACATTAGCTTTTGACTAGATTCCACCAGTATAATTTCTAAAAGCCCCATTTCCCAGTATAACAGGTTACCCTTCCTATTATTTGAAGAATATTCAACATACAAAAAAAACCCCAGAATCACTGCACAGTTTGATATGATACTTAGTAATTTTTTTGTAGTAAAGGAAATGCCAAAAACAAAACAAAACAAAAAAACCCTCTAAAGCTGAAAAATATTTAGCTATTGTAAAATCCAGTATATTTATTTTGTTATTGGCAGAACAAGCCACTAATGCAGTTGGTCAGTTCTGGGAAAAGAAAATCAAATCCTGGCATGTGGTGGTGTAACTTATTCTGTCAATCACCTATGCCAAATTAATCATTTTTATTAGATAACACAGGATGGTAGCTAATGTCCAATGAACATCTTTTGGGGGGAAGGGACTGAACTTTTATCTAAAGAATTCAATTATTTGTTCCTAAATTCTTCTCTAAGATGTGTCCCTCTTGCCCCACCCTCATATCACCACATAAATACTATGAACTTAGAATCTACAACTTTCTTAGCTCAAAAATCCGGTCTCTAAAGGAAAAGAATCATTACTGCTGCTCAAAAAACTGTTAGAACTAATCAGTGAATTTAGTAAAGTTGCAGAATACAAAATCAACATACGGAGATCAACTGCATTTCTATACACTAACAATGAAATATCTGAAAAAAGATATAAGCAATTCTGGAAATGCAAATCAAAACCACAATGAGATATCACCTTACACCTGTTAGAATGGCTATTATAAAAAAGATGAGATAAGTGTTGGCGAGTATATGGAGGAAAGGAAACCTTCATACACTGTTGGTGGAAATGTAAATTGGTGCAGCCACTATGGAAAGCAGTATGGAGGTTCCTCAAAAAATTAAAAATAGAACTACCACACGATCCAGCAGTCCCACATCTGGGTATAAATCCAGAGGAAACAAAATCACTATCTTGGAGAGATATTTGCACGCCTGTGTTCATTGTAGCATTGTTTACAACAGCCAAGCCTTGGAAGCCACCTAAGTGTCCACTGATGGCTAAATGAATAAAGATGTGACTGACACTGACACACTGACACACACACACACACACACACACACACACACACACACACATTATTCAGCCATTAGAACGAAGGAAATCTTGCCATTTGTGACAATATGGATGTACCTTGAGAGCATTGTGATAAGTGAAATAAGCCAGACAGAGAAAGTAAAATACTGTATGATATCAGTTATATGTAGAATCTAAAAAAGCTGAACTCACAGAAACAAAGAGTAGAATGGTAGTAGAATGGCTAAACGAGGAAATGGGGAGATGTCAGTCAAAGGGTATAAACTTTCAGATATAAGATGAACATATCCTGGGGGTCTAATATACAGCATAGTGACTATAATGAACAACACTCTATCGATTATTTGAAAGTTGCTAAGAGACTAGATCTTAAATGTTCTCACCACAGAAAAGAAATGGTAACTGTGAAGTGATTACCATAGTGTTAACTAACCCTATGGTAATCATTTCAAAACATATAACTGTATCAAATGATCATGCTGTACACCTTAAAACTTACATAATGTTACAGGCTAATTACATCAATAAACCTGGGAAAAATAATTATAATTTAAAAATTAAATTAAAACCTACTTAAAAAAATTATTACTACCCTTCAAGGACTTCAAACCAAAAAACACTTTAAAAAAAAATTTAATCTAAAGGAAATCCCATGATATTCTAAAAGTGTTCATGTTCCTATACATCTGAAAAAAATATAAAATGCTATTGAATGTCAACTGTAACTGAAAAAATATTTTAAAAATAAAAATAGATAAAAGTGCTCAGGTTCATGGACTGCAAGGGAGTATTTGGGGGCCTGAGCCTCAACAGGAGGGAATCTGCACCTCTGGGATTGAACAAGAAACTGGGCACGTGGGACGAGTGGCTACCAGGGAGTCAGTCCACACCAGCAAGGACGCTGTGCTGTCACCTGAGGTTTCTCCAGCAAGTTGAACTTGTGCCTAAATTTGGAGATGCCTTAAGGACACAATCTACTCTCAATTCATTTAAAAAATGTAAGCTCCACAATGTAAATTACCTTGCTGGGCTAGTTACTGACTTCCCAGACCTGTCTTGGTCTTTTCAAAATATATACATATAATCTTTAATAAGAGAGATTACCTAGGCAAGACACTGTGCATAATGCTCTGTGCAATCCCGGTAACTCCACAAGGCAGGTAGCAGTATTATTCCAATTTTTTACAAATGAGGAAATTTCATCACAGACTGGTTAACTAAATTGCCCTAGGTCTACAGTCAGTAGACCTATTTCATCTTAACCAAAAGCCCCACGGTGAAACTTGAGGCTCTAGGCAGTGATAAATGATATGATGGAAAGGGCTTACAATCTCAGAATGTTTCTTAAACTTCTAAAAACCTTCTTAGTTTAACGCACTAAAACAAAGCAGAGTCTGACGCAAGTCAATGGCTGTGTTCTCTGTATGGGTGCTCGGAAAAGATGAAAGAGAGGGAGATGCTGAGGACATGCTGCAATTTTCACTACCTCTAACAGCATTCTGGAGTCTGGGATGAGGAATTCATACAGCTAAAGGCTGAGAAGCCCTCTGAAAGAAGATAGCATGATATAAACCAATACCATAAAACCCTTCCTCTCCAGTTACAAGTCTCCACAATTTGGCTTGTGATAGTAAAACATGGTATATTCAGAAGAGATTCAGGCAGAGAAAAAGAGCTTTCACGTAAAGCAACATTAGACAAAACAAACTAAAAAATTCTCATTTGCTACTGTGACACAGGAAATAGTAAAACTCAGCTTAGTGGTAATATCTAGAATGTGTAAGATAATCTTTTCAGCCAAAAAAAAATTAATTCTACAAAACTTGTATGTATAACAACAATGTAGGAGAAATAAGATGACCAAAGCCATTTAACCTCTCTCAGCTTCAGTTTATTCATTTATATAGAATATAAATACATATTTTCCATATATAAATAGAAGAATCAAGAGGTGCTCTGATCGTCTCACAAGACCATTGTGAGATAAAAATTTTTAAAAATCATGTAAAAATGATTAACTACAGAGTGAAAAATATATATATATATATCACGTTTTAAAAGGAGGAAAGCTAATTCAAAAGCGATATATTCTCTGATGAAACCTCAAAAAATACCTCCACTGTACAGGTACACTATTTGCATATAAAAACAAATCCTTTTGAACTTTGCAAGTTAGCTTTTCTTTTTCCTTTAAAAAAAGTCTTTTTAATCGTCTTTGGCTAGCTTTAATATACTTAATATTATATTAAAATAACAACCCACTTACACACTCTGAGAATAGAGAGAGGATAGCCTTTTGGAGTCAGACATATCTGGGACCTGACCCCCAGATCTGCATTTACTTAGATATATGATACTAGGTAAATTAATTTACCTAGCTGGGCCTCAGTTTGCCATCTATATCTGGGATTAAAAATAAACCTCAAGGTATGAGATGAAATGAGAATTTAGCTGTAGTGTCTGACACTTAGTAAACCTTAACAAATATTGTCCACCTCCAGCCCTCACCCCTAAAAAAGATTTTTACAATCTTTCCAGATAGCAAATTTCCGTACATGTCCTTCACCCTTCTGGCCTCACCTTTAATACTCCTCTATCTTTTTTAACAGTAATATCCTCTCCATGTGCAGCGACAGCTGCTGCTGGGCTTTCTCCATTGTTCTTGGCACCTTCATCAGTAGTCATTGTCTTTTATAAGTAGGTAACCTGTGGAGAAGAAACATTTTAGGAAAAATATTACTTCTTTATGCATCTTAAAATGTTCCTAGGAACTGAGCTTTACCTTCCTAAGATTTACTTAGGGGCAATAAGGTTAAACACTGAAAACGAAAAAAAAAACATTTGCTATGAGCATGTGTTGATGTCATGGGGCATGTAAATAAAACATCATCCAACTCTTCAATTTCCCATCCAGCTCTGGCCCCAAATTAGACAGCAGTGTACGTCAGGTTTGGTGGTGATTATATTCCTCAACATAATTACACATTCAGAAGTAGTCCTTTCAGAACTTTGAAAATGTCCCTTTCGTACAGCCATATTCTTGACAGAGAATCAAGGACTTATCAGGTGATCGGATAAAAGGAAGGACAACATAGCACTATGGTAAATAAAACAGGCTCTGGATCTGACGGACCCCAGGCCCCGGGGCAGCAGTATCTGTTTGACATGTGCAAACTTACTGAATCTCATTGAGCCTCAGTTTCACATCTGTAAAATGGACACAGTACATTGTTCATAGTTATTGTGAGGCATTAATAAGATAACATATGTGAAGAGATTAGCACAGACTCACACTTAAAAAGGTAAACATTTATTACGATTATCATTAGGCCTTCTATAGGGCCCCATTTTCCATTTCCTGCTCAAAAATACCTACAAAATGAGGCTCTTCCCTAGCATGAGTCTCAAGGCCCTTTGCAATCTGATCCTAACCTATCCTCCAGGTCTAGCTTCCACTACTTTTCTTTTAGTGTTTTTCATGCAGCTCATGTTCTAGCCAAACCAGACCCATTCCTCTTCTATAACAAGCCCTGTGCTTTCCCACCTCCATGCTTTTGGTCATTCTTTTTCTTCCTCAAACATTCTCCCCCTCCAGTGCTACCTCTAGCATACCAACCTTGACCTTAGACTTGGAGGTTGTCTGTCCTTTTCTGCACTTCCTTAGCTTTTCCTTTGATTTTTTTGTCTGTAATATATTCATAAGAAAACAGACTTCTTAGATTTAAAAGATCCTTGAGAGCAAAGGCCATACTTTGTTCATATTTATATTTCCTAGAACGCCTCTTTGAGGTTGGTAAGACAGAAACTGCAAGGAATTTGGAGGTCCTTCCGAGCTATTTGACGTTGGCTACTTTAACTTCTTATAAGCCTTTTTCCTCAACCTGCATAATTAGAGTAACAACAATATCTACTTTCACAGAATAATCTTCTGTATTAAACGGTCTAATGTACATTTTAAAAGTATGCTATGCCAATGTTAGCTCTTATTATCAGTCACTCAAATGAACAATGTTACCAAAGGCTAATCAATAGATAAGACACACATCGTTGGCCATTGCCATGATGAATGCCATACTGCTCTCCTGGTGAAGCAGGAAAGGTCAAGAATGAATCACTTCTACGGCTGTTCCACAGTCGGCTACTAATGGACATAAGGTTCCCTAAAGTCTCCTGCTGGACCTCTTGTCTACACAGTTAAAAAAAGCTACTTTACTCTTGTGAAGAATGTCTTATTGATACAATTGACAATTAGACAACTATTAATAAAACATATATTGTACTGTTTTCACTCATTTCCGATTGACCTAAATTTACTTCAGTGTCAACAAAGACACAAATCAAATTTTGCTGTGCCCCAAAAAATCTTCTAAGAGAACAACCAAATCCAGGGGCTAAGCCCCTTTGCTTTATTTTCTAGTACAGTTTACGCTAAGGCTAAACACAGAGATCCAAATGCTGGGCTCCGGATAAGGCAAAGTCCAGAACAAAGTGTTCTCAAACAAACAATGACACCCGGAATTATGTATCTAGTTATATGTGATGCTGGGCTAGACAATTAGGGAAATTAGATGAGCAGGGTTGATTCCCAGCTTCTAGAAACCTACCATTTATAACAGACTTCTCTGATGCACAGAAACTTGTAGAAGGCACCTCAAAAACAGGGGGGAGAAGGAGGATCTTTTACCTATTTTGGAGGTCATGGACTGTATCCTTGGAAACACACACACACACACACACACACACAGAAATGTTCTCAGGGCCTCACAGATACACTGACATCCATCAATAGACCCCTGGGGAAACCCTGAATTAAATCAATAAACATATTAAAACCACCAGGTGAAATATTATTAGGGAATAGGACAGCCACACGGTCTCGCAGCATGAACGTACAGATTACTCATTATTGAAAAAGGAAAAAGGGCTTTCCAACAAAGTGATCGACAGATACCCCCTTACCAGAAGTGATCTGTATCATGACTAAACTCTGCATCACTAATAATAACATAACTGGTATCACTGCCTCCTGATGTAACATAATGAAAAGCGTACATGTGGTAGTCCTACCAAAAATGTTTAACCCGAAACTAATCAAGAATAAAACACAAAATTAGGTTGTGGAACATTCTACAAGACAACTGGCTTAGACTCCTCATAATGTTTGTGTTATAAAAGACCAAAAAAACAAAAGAAAGAAAGAAAAAGAAAAGACAGAAAGGCCTGTTCTAGTTCAAAGGAGACTAAGGAGACACAACAACCAAATGCAACGTGTGTTCCTTGGCTGGATACTGGATCAGGGGAACAGAAAGTTATAAAAGTGCATTTTTGAGAGAATTAGAAAAATTTGGAAAAACAGGCTGTACATTTGATTATTATTACTGTCTAAGGTGAGTCTTCTGGAGTGTGATATGGTATTGTGGTTTTATGTAGAATGATATCCTCGTTCTTAGGAGACATATGCTGAAATATTTAGAGGTGAGATGTTAGGATGTCTGCCACTTACTTTCCAATCATTTAAGAGAGAGCATGTGTAAGCACAAATATCACACAAAAAAACACTAAAAACAAGGCATTGAGAAAGCATGACTACAACACATCCAAAGGTAATGCTTTTCTTTTGAATGCTCATCATTTGGGAATCAACTAAATTTTTTAATGAAAATACTGTCAATCCAAAAAACATTTTCTTTTTGGTTCTACCCCTGCCCTTTGGAAACAATGGCTTTCTAAAATTCAAGTAAATCGGAAACTTGTATAAGTTCATTAGCTACCTTTATAATTTCCATTTGATAGTGAAATTTACTCTTCATTTTTGGTTCTAACACTTCAAGGGATCCAAGTAATCATCGTAACTCAAAGAATGGTTCTGAGTAGTACGGAGTCCATATGAAAAGGGGTAGCATGAATAACTAAGATGCAAAGATAAAAACAAGAAAACAAATTTTTGAACTTTTAAAGGCAGATAAATCTGGAAGAATAAAGAACTGAACTTTACAGTATTTCTCCTTAATTCCAATTATGGCATTTGGAGGTATAGATTTTTGTAAGCAAACAAATTAAAAAACAAAAACAAAAAACCTTTTCCTTTGATCTCGTGTTATATAAAAGGCAGTAAGAACCGACAATTCCTAAAAACCTGTAAGACATATTGAGAAAGTTCCATTTTTTTCATAAAAGAGCCTTTTCTTCTTTCCTCTACCCTAGGTTTATTCTGGATTTAAAATCACTATGTAGCTATGGATATTAATCTACGATAAAACTCACTGTTCTGAACTGTCTAAAGGAGTGAAATTGCTACCCAGTACATCTATCTGAGCAGGACTGCACAGTTCCTTCTGTTAGGGACATGCCAGATAAGCACACACTCTCCAAAGTGCTAGTCAGCAAACACCCGAGACATAACAGAAAAATGAGAATACACTTAAAATGTCATCAACAGGGTACTGAAAACTTCAGTTAACATATTATAATTATTATATAATAAATTGTCATATCCCCCCAAATGAGAAGTCCTGTTAAAGTTTTATCCACTAATTCCCTGTGTGTGTTATTACGGAGTTGTTCTCTTTGTTAAAATGTAGATATTTGGTACCAGACTATTCCACTGTCTAATAGGGCGTTTTTCAGAAAGAAGACAAAAAAGAACTTTGGTAGAAGCACAGAAAATTACAGCACCATTCTTTCTAAGTACCATAGATGTCTGGGCCATAAAGGCTTTCGGCCTCCCAAAACTCACACACAAAAGAAAGAAGCCACAAGGAAGGAGGTATACCTAGGGCTTGTAATTGAATGGAATATAAGTGCATCTTAATTTTGAAAATGTCCATGTAAGAATGAACTGGAAAGCCCTCATTTATTTTCAAACGCAGTCCTTTCTCAAACATTCAAGACCAGTAACGCAGGAGTTGTCAGGAGGAGTTATCTATTTGTAGATAAGAAATACATACAAAAAGGAGATAAATATGCACACAGAGGAAATAAGATCAAGTATAAACACAGACAATACAACTATATGAAATGCACTATATTTAGTAACCTACTTTCCTTCAGTTAATTTCCTTCCTCTACAACTGGGGTGGGGAATGGGGAGATGACGAACAATACTCCTATGCATGCTCATACACTCATTTTTTTCTCCTTTAAAAAAAAAACCTGCAAGAAGATATATAAATGGCCAATAAGCACATGAAAAGATGCTCAACATCATTAGTCATAAGGGAAATGAAAATCAAAATCACAATGAGACACCACACCCATTAGTATGACTATTATCAAAAAAGGAAAAATGTCAAGTATCGGTGAGGATGCAGAGAAAGTGGAACCTTCACACATTGCTGATGGGAAAGTCAATGGTGTGGGTTCTGTGGAACAATTTGGTGATTCCTGAAAATGTTAAACATAGAATTACCATATAATCCACCGATTCCACGACTAGGTATGTACCCAGAAGAAGTGAGACTCAGACAGACACTTGCACACCCGTGTTCATAGCTGCGTTATTCACAATAGCCAAAAGGTGTCAACAATCCAAGTGCCCATAAACAGAATATGGTGTTGTGTATGTATTATATATTATTATTACTAAAATAAGTATTATTCAGCCATAAAAAAGGAATAAAATTCTGATACATGCTACAACATGGATGAACCTTGAAAACACTGCTACATGAAATAAGCCAGGCACAAAAGGGCAAGTATTGTATTATTCTACTTATATAAGGTGCCTAGAATTGCAAATTCAGAGATGGAAAGCAGAACAGACATTGCCAGGGGCTGGTAGGAGGGAAGATAGAGAGTAGCAGTTGTTTCGTTAAGGACACAGTTTTTGTTTAGGAAGATGTAACAGCTCTGGAGAAGAATGGTGGTGATAATTGCACAACAATATGAATGTTAATGCCATTTAATGCTACTGATCTATACATTTAGAAATGGTTAAAATGGTAAACTTCGTTATGTATATTTTATCACAATTGAAACAAAAATAAATCAGTCACTCCATCTGAGCAGCCAGAAGTTAACATAATAGAATGGTCAGGCAGTCTTAACTTCTCTCTTTAATCCTCCCACTTTGCCTGTGACGGAGGATGCCTTTCACATTCCTGGTGTGCTTCCCAAGCTCTGGGTCGAGACTATAGCAGCGGCTGCTGCATCAGTTCTTCAGGGACCAAAGTCATGAAACAGGAAAGAGAATCCTAAATGGAACTACCACGTTATAGCTACAATTTCCTCCTTTATTGTATCTCTTCGATACATACGGATGCTTTGATAAACTCTCTTTTCTTTTCAGCACAAGTAATTAGTTCCTGAGGTAATAGTAATTAATTCCTGAGTCCTTCTTGGGTACTTCCTTGACTTTATGGGTTGCCTCTTACCTCTCACTAGCTAGCTATAGCCTGCTCCATGCCAACTCATGACACCCACTGGCTCAAAGGTGCATCTGACATATGTCACTGTTAAGTTGCGGCAGACTGCTAATAATTCTCAGTATCCTTTCTTCCTTAAAAAATAAAATCCCTACTTTTTAATTGGACATGAAGCTTCCCAGAATAAAATCCCAATTTCCTTGCTTGCAGCTAAGCGTGGTCGACTAAATTCTGGCCAATGGAACGTAACGAAAATATATCCATAAAGGATAGAGAGGGGCCGGCTGGGTGGTGCAGCTGGTTAGAGCACGAGCTCTGAGCAACAGGGTCACCGGTTTGATTGCCACATGGGCCAGTGAGCTGAGACTGAGCTGGGCTGCCACTGAGCTGGTGAGAGCGCGTGCTCTTAACAACAAGGTTGCTGGTTCGACTCCCACATGGGATGGTGGGCTACACCCCACCCCCACCCCCCACAACTAAGATTGAACACGGCACCTTGTGCTGAGCGGCCGCAAGCTGTCGACAAGTGGCCGGATGGATGAGCTGATGAGAGCACGTGCTCTTAACAAGGTTGCCAGTTTGATTCCCGCATGGGATGGTGGGCGGTGCTCCTCCACCCCCACCCCCTAACCCCCGCAACGAGATTGAAAGCGGCAACTGGACTTGGGAGTTGAGCTGCGCCCTCCACAACTAAGACTGGAGGACAACAACTTGACTTGGAGTTGATGGGTCCTGGAAAAACACAATGTTCCCCTTCCCCAATTCCCCAACACTGTTCCCTTCCCCAATTCCCTAATAACTTTTTTTTTTTAAAGGATAGAGTGGCCAGCTTAGGTGGGAAGAAAACTATAAGAAGGGGACATCTGAGTTGAAAAGCTGAAAGGAGCCATTCACCTATTCATTCAACAAATATCTACTGAACACCTTCTACGTGCCAGGAACAGTTCTGGGCAATGGAGATACTGCAGTAAATAACAGAAAACAATTTCTATCTCCATGGAACCAACATTCTGAGAAGAGTAAAGACAGCAGGAGTGAGTCTCTACTACTTGTTCACGGTTTTGATAGAAAAATTAAATGTGTACCTGTGCCACAGTGGTAGATGATCAACTTGGGTTGATTCCTGAGGGCCAAGCAGTTTGATTCTAAGTCTGCTGATGATGTGTAAGAACAGGCCAACGAGGTAACAGATGACAAAGGCCTGTAAATACTGTAGAGGCAGACAATGTGTCCTACTCATTTTAGTACCCCACCGCCTAGTGTAAGCGAATGGCATAAAAGAGGTGCTCAATAAACATTGAAATGAATTGTGGTTTTCAAAAGCAGTCAATGGAAAGATGGTAAAATATCAGACACTATAAAGAATCAATGCTGAAACTTCCTATTACTGGTTGACTATATATTCCTTCTCTAAATTTACTCTGAAAAATCTAATCTGGAGAATTATACAGTACCTGAGTGTTCAACTATAAAAGTAAAAATAATATTCTGCTCTAATCAGAGGGGTGGTAATTAAGAAAACCCTAGCATAATAGATCTTTGAAGTGCACTGTAAGTATGTGTCTGTGCATACATACAAATACACATAGATTTGCCTTATGAATTATATCAGTTTCGCCTAAATGTGGGCAGTCAAGAACAGAGGACCACACCTAGCTGTCAATCTCTGAGAACAGTAGTCTCCCCCCTTATCTATGGTTTTGCTTTCCACAGTCAAATATGGTCTGAAAACAGTAAATGGAAAATTTCAGAAACAATTCATAGGTTTTAAATTTTGGGCCGTTCCTAAGTAGCGTGATGAAATCTCACACCACCTGCTCCATCCCGCCTGAGATGTGAGTCATCCCTTTGTCCAGCTTATCCATGCCGTACCTGCTACCCATCTTTTAGTCACTAGCTATCTTGGTTATCAGATCAACTACCTCAGTATCACAGCCCATGCTCAAGTCACCCTTCTTTTACTTAATAATGGCCTCAAAGCACAACAGTAGCAATGCTGGCAATTTGGATATGCCAAAGAGAAACCATAAAGTGCTTCTTTTAAGTGAAAAGGTGAGTTCGGTACCATATTTTGTGAGAGAGATACCACATTCACATAACTTCTATTACAGTATAATGTTATAATTGTTCTATATTATTACTTATTTTTGTTAATCTCTTACTGTGCTTAATTTATAAATTAATCTTTATCATAGGTAGGTAGGTATGTATAGGAAAAAGCATAGTACACTGTATATGTAAGTTTAGTACTATCTGTGGTTTCAGACGTTATACATTAACTAGCAACTGGAGGAAGAGATGGTTCAGAAGGCTGGAGTGCACATGGAAGAAACCTAGCATAAAGCTTCTATATAACATTGCATCCTCTTAAAGTATTGTCTCATTAAAGCACTATAATATCAATTAAGCAGGTTTAAAACATGGCTTCACTAGGTCCATTATATGTCCAAGAGAAAAACTGTACAAGACCAGCATTTGGAGTCTGCGAACAAACCCTTACATAGAAGGAACAAAACTGTGGCCACTTAAATCCCTACCATAAAAGTATAAAGTAAAGAAAGAGGATGGGGACTGAGGAGAGAGATGGAAGGCTGCTGCTCTGGAGCCTGATGACCAGGGGCCTCCGGCTGAGCACAGGGTTTTCAGAACAAGTGGATGTTCCATTACAGGAGAGATTCAGTGTTTGGGGAGAAGTCTGGGGGGAAATGAAATTGATAAGGCTGTTAACTTCCTAGGCAGGAAGAAATAAATTTTATTTTCGATGTGTTCCTACCATCTCCCAAAGCTCTCCCGTTTCAGCTGGTCCTTTCCCCTGTGTGCAAATCTAGGTATCAACCAGGGAAGTCTGTTAATGTGACTTATTCGGCCTCCTCGTAAACACCCTTTTTAAAATGACTCAGATATTTCACAATTCCAGAACAAATTCCTAATTAAAGGATATATGGGGTACAGCACTGAACTATGCCTGAATTTAAACTCAGGTCTCTTGGTAACTGGCTGTGGAATCTTTGACCCTCACTCAGTTTCTCCATCTGAAATTTCAGGGGGTTAGGCTCACTAGAAAGATATCTAAGGTTTATTCCAACTCTAATATTTTATATTTAGAATTACTTTTTAATGAATAAATACATGTTTTACTTTATGGGAAAATTAGGTTTGATATGTGTAAGGGAAAACAATTCCCAAGGAATGGAAAAAGTTATTTTGGTATTACAGAGTTCATTTTCCATTGCAACCCTCTGGCAAAACATTGTTAATTCTGAGCTTTACCCTCTTAAATACTGTATTGGTTTTCTATAGCTGCCATAACAAATGACCACAAACTTACTGGTCTAAGTAATACACATTTATTATCTTACAGCTCTGGAGGCCAGAAGTTGAAAATGGGTCTCACTGGGCTAAGATCAAAGTGTTAACAGGGCTGCATTCCTTCTGGAGGCTCTAGGAAGAGACAGATTCTAGAGGCCACCCAAATTCCTCAGCTCATGACCCCATTCCTCCATTTTCAAAGCCAGCAGTACTGCATCTCTCTGATCATTCTTTTGTCATCACATCTCCCTCTGACCACAGCTGGGAAAGTTTCTCTGCTTTCCTAAATTTCTTAAGAATCCATGTGATTGTGTTAGGCCCACCTGAATAACTCAGGATAATCTCCCCATTTCAAAGTCTTTAACCTTAATCACATCTACAAAGCCCCCTCTACTCTGTAACAAATTCCAGTGATTCAGATGTGGACATCTTTGAGGAGCTATTACTCTACCTACCATAAATACCTAGTCATCCAATCAAGCTAGTAAGAATTTCTCCCAAGCTTAGAATTCTGTTGACTTCCTCCATTTTACACTTAGGGCTCTACAACATTCTTTCCTTTCTCTCCTTTATTTATCATCCATTTGGATAACAATGTTCTACAATTAAATTTCACATTTGATATTTATCATTCTGAAAATTCCTTCAAAATTTTAGAAAGCCCAAATTGGAACATTCATTTAGTCTCTCAATTTTGTAGTAAGTTAAAATTTTAAGTAAACTTGATCTACACACTGCATGTTTTCCCACCTCATCGAATTTAATCTCTGAAAACAATTTTTAAAAATTATTCTAAGTACCTTACATGATTTTTGAAATTTGAGCAGCATGTTATAAATGTTAAAGAACACAAGTGTATATACATTTTACTGACTTTGTGACATATACTTAACATACAATAAACTGCACATAAAGTATATAATTTGTTAACTTTTGACACTTAACAAATGTGTGTGTGTGTGTGTGTGTGTGTGTGTGTGTATAAAGAATATATCTGTCACTCACAAAAGTTTCCTTGTGTCCCTTTATAATTCATCCCTCACTAGAGCTCATGTCTCCAGGCAATCGTGGACCTGCTTTCTGAATAGTTGTATTTTATAGAATCTCATATAAATGGAATTATGTCCTTTTTCCCTGGTTTCTTTCTCTTATTGTAATTATGCTGAGAATCAAACACATTGTTTTATGTATCAATAGTTCATTTCTTTTATTGCTGAGTTCTATTCCATTGTATGGAAACATTATTTGCCTACTGATGCCTTTGTTTTTAATTTTTGCCTATTACAAATAAAGCTGCTGTGAATATTTGGATACAAATCTTTATGTGGTCATATATGTTCATTTCTCTTGGATAAATGCCTAGGAGTGGAATGGCTAAGTCACTGGGTAGGTATACATTCTGGGTCTTTAACAAAGAGCCAAACTGTTTTCCAAAGTGGCTGTGCCATTTTTGCATTCCCACCAGAGGTATATAAGAGTTTAGCTGCTCCACATCCTCACCAACACTTGGTACCGTAAGCCTTTTTAACTGAAGACATTCTAATGTATTCAGTGGTATCTTGTGGTTTTAATTTGCATTTCCCCATGACTAATGATGTGGACCATCTTTCCATATACTTATGTGACATCCATGTAGCTTCTTTGGTGAAGGGACTGTTCAAATATTTGTCTATTTTTTACAGGTTGTTTTCTTGAGTTTTGACCGTTCCTTATATATTCTGAATACAAGTCTTTAATCCGGTATGAGATTTGAGAATATTTTCTTCCAGTCTGTGGCTTGTCCTTTTAGTATCTTAAAGGCGACTTTAAAAGAGATGCTCTTAATATTGATATAGTCCAATTTATCTTTTTTCTTTTGTAAACTATGCTTTTGGTGTTATGTTTTCAAAATTTTTACCAAATCCAACGTCACAAATATTTTCTTCTAGAAATTTTATAGATTTGGGCTTTACATTTTTGTCTATGATCGATTTTACATACATGATGCAAGGTATGGATTCAGTTTTTTGTATATGAATATCAAATTGTTCTACCACCATCTGTTGAAAGGCTATCTTTATTCCCCTTAACTGTCTTGGCACATACTCAAAAATTAACTTACCATATATTTTTCTGGACTCTTCTTTTCTATGGATGTATCTATCTTCACACCAACACCATTATTTTGATTACTTCACTATAATAAGTTTTAGAAATCAGATAGTGTTAAGTCAAAGAAGTTCTTCATAAAAATTGTTTTGGCTATTCTAGGTCCTTTGCATTTCCACAGAGATTTTAAAAACAGCTTGGCACTTTCTACAAGTTACCGGCTGGGATTTTGACTGGGATTGCACTGAATCTATATCTATAGAGAAAACTGACAATATTGAGTCCTCCAATCCTGGAACACAATATTCACTTATTTAGGTTTTCTTTAATTTCTCTCATTAATATTTTATAGCTTCTAGTGTAGAGGTCTTACATATCTTTTCTGAAATTTACCCTTAGGTATTAAATATTTTACTGTAAAGGGTATTCTTTTAAAATTTCAACTTCTGACTGTTCATTTGCTAGTATATAGAAATACCATTGACTTTTCTATATTGATCTTGTATCTTGCAACTTTGCTAAGTGCACTTAATTGTTCTAGTAGTTTTTTTTTTAGAAATCTAGGCAATCATGTCATCTGTGAGTAAAAATTTACTTCTTCCCTGGCAATCTGAATGTCTTTTATTTCTTTTTCTTATCTGACTAGAAACTCCAGCACAATGTTGAATACAAATGGTGACAGTGGACATCTTGCCTTGTTCCTGATCTTACACAGAAAGGATTCAGTTTTTCAGCATTAAGTATGATTTCAGACAAGATTGGCACGTTCAGGGTGTTATGGCTGTAGACGTGATTTCAGATGTTGATTTTTTATAGGTGTTTTTTGTCAGAGTGAAGAAGTTCCCTTCTATTCCCAGTCTGTTGTTGTTGTTCTTTAATCAGCAATGCATGTTAGATTTTTTTTTTTTTAGAATTTTTTTTTTTTAAAGATTTTTTTTTAATTTTTTAATTTTTTTTTATTGGGGAATAGGGGGGATGGGAACAGTGCTGGGGAATTGGGGAAAGGGGAACAGACAAGTTGCTGTCGTTTTGTTCTTCAATCTAGTTGTGGAGGATGTTGCTTCACTGGCCCAAGTTGGCACCATCGTTGCGCTCTTCTCTGGCGAGGCAGATCAGTCGCCGGCTTCTGGACGGCCGCTCACTGCGGCTGCTGGCCGCTCACGCTGGCTGCTGGCCACACACGGTAGCCCATGGCAATCCACTGCCACAGGGACTGCAGCCCACGCCGTCGCCGGCGACTCATGGCAGCCCAGCTCCAGGTTGAGCTGTTGTTCAGCATCTTAGCTGTGGAGGGCAGTGTCACTGGCCCTCATATGTGGGATCCGAACCGGGGCCCTCTGGCATCCCAAGCGAGTTCTTAACCATCGCGCCACTCGGCCGGCCCCATGTTAGATTTTGTTGAATGCTTTTTCTGCATCTACTGAGTTGGTCATATGATTTCCCTTTTTCATTCTGTTAACATGGTAAATGATGCTGATTTTCAAATGTTGAACCAACCTTGCATTCCTGGGGCAAATCCCATTTGCTCATTGTATTTTATCCTTTTTAGAATGTTGTTGGAATCAATTTGGTAACATTTTGTTAAGAATTTTGCAACTATGTTCATGAGGGATATTTGCCTGTAATTTTCTTTTTTTGCAATGTATTTGTCTGGTTTTAGTACCGTGTCATGGAATGAGTTAAGAAGTATTCCCTCCTCATCAATTTTATGGAGTAATTTGTGTGAAATTGGTATTATGACTTCCTAAAATGTTTGGTAGAATTCATTAGGGAAGTCATTTGGACCCAGAGTATTCTTTGGGGGAATTCAATTTCTTTAACAGATATAGAATTACTCAGGCTCTTAGTTTCTTTTTAAGTGAGCTTTGTTATTTTGAATCTTTCAAGGAATTTTTCCATTTCATTTAAGTATCTAATGTACTGGCATAAAGCCAGTCATATAATTCTTATTTATCATTTTAATAACTATTGGATTTGCAGCTTTACCAACTCTTGCATTCCTGATAGTGGTAACTTGTGTCTTCTCTTTTTTTCTGATTCATCAGGCTATTATCAGTTTTATTGGTCTTCTCAAAGAGCCACTTTTTTATTTCATTGACTTTCTCTATTGTTTTCCTGTTCCCTTATTTCACTGGTTTTTGGCTTTTACCTTTAACTTATTTCTTCTGTTTACTTTGGGTTTGTTTCTTCTTTTTTAGTTCCTTAAGGTAGAAGCTGAGGACACTCGTCTGCAACCTCACTTCTTCTCTAATATAGGCATTTAGTGCTATAAATTTCCCTCTGAGCACTTGCATGAGCTGTATCTCGCAAATTTCATGTTGTGTGTTCATTTTCAATCAGTATAAAATATGTTCTACATTCATCTTTAATTTTTTTCTTTGACCATGGGTTTCTTTAAAGTGTGCTAGTTTCTAAATATTTAGGAGATTTCCAGGTATCTTTCTGTTATTGATTTTTAATGTAATTCCCTTTTAGTCAAATGACATACTTTTTTATGATTTGAGTAATTTTAAGTTTACTGACATTATTTTCTAGACCAAAATATGGTACATATTAGTAAATGTTCTGTGTAATTAAACAGAATGTATTATATATTCTTCTGTAATGGGTAGAATGTCATACAAATGTCAATTAGGTCAATTGGTTGACAGTGTTGTTAAGTCTAAATCATTACTGATTTTTTTGTCTATTGTTCTATAAATTATTGAGAGGTAAGGTACTGAAATCTCCAACTATAATTGTGGATTTGTTCCTCCTTTCAGTTCTATCAGTTTTTTTTGTTTGTTGTTGTTTTTTTTAGTTTCAGGTGTACAAACAGTGCAATAGTTACACTTTTTACCCCTCACAAAGTGACAACCCCCTGCCCCAATCCACCGCCCCCACTCCCCCCACCATATCATACATATCTATTACAATTGCATTGACTCCACTCCCCACACTATATGCCACATCCCCATTTAACATATATATATATATATAGATATATATATATAACTATAGTTGACATACAATATTATTCAATGTTAGCTTCAGGTGTACAGTGCAGTGGTCAAGCCTCTACACTCTATCAGTTTCAGATTCATGCATTTTGAAGCTCTGTTATTAGGTTCATAAATATTTAGAACTATTAGTTCCACTTGATGAATTGACTACTTTATCATTATGAAATGACTCTCTTTATTCCTGGGAATCTTTGTTCCAAAATCTAGTTTGTCTAAAATTAATATAGTTATTCCAACTTCCTTGATTAGTATTAGCATGTAATATTCTTTTCCACCTTTCATTTTTAGCCTATTTGTATCTTAATGTGTATACTAGGTTTCTTGTAGGCAGCATACAGTTGAGTCTTGTTTTTATACCCAATCTACTAAGCTCTGCCTTTTAACTGAGTTGTTTTAGATTTCTTATAGTTGATAAGATTATTGACATAGTCTGGTATACATCTAACATCTTATTATTTATTTTCTGTTTGTCACATCTGTTCTTTGTTCCCTTTTCCCTTTCTTCTTAGATCTCGGGGTTTACAAGTTTTATCAAATTTGGACATTTTTAGCCATTGTTTCTTAAAAAACATTTTTGGCACTCCCCCTCCTCTTCTCAAGACTACAATTACAGTAAAACCTTGGATTGTGAGTAATGTGGTTTGTGAGATTCCGCAAGATAAGCAAACATTTCTAATACATTTTAACATGGTAAATGAGCAATGTCTTGCAAAACGAGTAGTTTGTTTCCAGAATGAATTATGCTTGCAAACCAAGGTATTACTGTACATGTATATTAGGCCACCTGAACTTGCCTCACAGCGCATTAATGCTCTATTCATTTTTTCCTAATTTTTATTTCTTCTCCGAGATTTATTTTGGGTAGTTTGTACTGCTATGGCTTCAAGTTTACTGGTCTTTTCTCCTGCACTAATTTGCTATAAATCCCATATAGTATATTTTTCATCTCACACACTGTAGTTTTCATCTCTAGATGTCCAATTTGGATCTTTTAAATATATTTCATATTTATTTAACATTCTCAATCTTTCATCTACTTTGGTGAAAATATGGAATATAGTCATAACTGTTTTTAATATCTTTGTCTACTAATTCTATCATCTGTATCATTTCTGGGTCTGTTTTTATTTACTTATTTTCTTCCTCATGGGCTGTGTTTTTTCCTGTTTCATTCCAAGTCTGATATTTTGACTGGAGGCCAAATGTGAATTTTACTATGATGAGTGCAAAATATTTTCATGTAACTATAAATATTGAGCTTTGTTCTAGGATGCAGTCATTTGAAAAGAGTTTGATCCTTTTGAGGATTGTTTTTAAGCTTTGTTAGAAAGGATCAGAGCAATCTTTTGTTTAGAGCTTCATTTGCCCCACTGCTGAGGCAATAATACCCTTCTACATACTCTACCCAATGTCCTGTGACTTATGAGGTTTTCTCTCTTTGGCTAGTGGGAACACAAACTATTCTCAGCTCTGAGAAAGAATGGGAGGGGGGGGTTCCTTCTAATCCTTTTGGGTGGTTCTTTCTTGGCTTTGGTTAGCTTCCACACATTATGTGCACTTATCAGTACTCATCTGAAGACTTAAGGGGACTCTCTGCAGACCTCTGGAGTGCTCTCCTTGTGCAGCTCTCTCTTCTCCAAACTGTGCACGTTGGCCTCCAGCAACATCTCCTCAACTCAAGGAGACTGCTGGGCTCTGCCTGAGTTCCCCCTCCTTATACTGCAGCCTGGAAACTCTCTCCAGGCAGTAAGCTAGAATAATTGTAGGGTTCATCTGTTTCTACTTTCTTGGGGATCAGTGTCCTGTGCTGCCTGTTGTTCAGTGTTTGAAACTTCATATATTATTTTCTGGGGCTTTTATGTATTTGTTATATGATTACAGCCAAGAGAGTAAATCCATTCTCTGTTATTCCATCATGGGTGGAAGCACAAGTCCATGAGTGCATTTTTAAGTCAGAATAAGGGAGACACACAGTAAAAAGACACAACTTATGAATGGAGTTTCAAGTGGGGAAAAGTATCTGACAAAATAAACACTGTTTAGAAAAAATTTTGACAGTCTGAAATTTGAAGGGTATAGTTTTTCCATGACATTACAAAAGTCAAAGCCTGTAATTAATGATAATAAATCTCTCTCCTTAAATGGCAGGTACTTTACTTTAAAATAGCAGTCAAAACAATGGTTTTGTGCATATTTCTGGAAATATACATAATTGCAGTATCTTATTTTTTCCTTAGTCTATATAAGAAATGATTTTAAACATTACAAAAAATTATGATTTTACATTTCTAAAGGCCACTTGTAAATATACCAGAATTTTTTTTAAAAATCTAAGTTAAAAACTATTTTTCCCCTTCTTTTGATTAACTCAACTGAAAAATATACAGTGGACATCATCTTAACAGTTCTAAGTCATAACGCTACAAAAGTTGGCTTCTATTTGACACTGGCTTTTAAAAATTTTTTTTATTAGTTTCAGGTGTACAAAACAATATGATTAGACATTTGCACCCCTCACAAAGTGATTATCCCCAAATCTACCACCCCTCCGTCATTGTACATAGCTATGTATTACAATACCATTGACTACATCCCCTATGCTGTACTTTACATCCCGTGACTGACTATAATTATAGTTGACATTCAATATTATTTTATATTAGTTTCAGGTGTACAGTGCAGTGGTTAGGCATTTATATAATCTATGAAGTGATATCTCAATAAATCTAGTACCCATCTGACACCATACATAATCTTTACAACATATTGATTATATTCCCCATATTGTATTTCACATCCCCGTGACTATTTTGTGACTACCAATCTGTACTTTCTAATCCCTTCATCTTTCTCACCCAACCTCCCAAAACCCTCCCATCTAGCAACCATCAGTTTTTTCTCTATTTCTATGAGTCTATTTCTGTTTTGTTTGCTCATATATTCTATTCTTTAGATTCCACATATAAGTGAGATCATATGGTATTTGTCTTTCTCAGTCTAACTTATTTCACTTAGCATTATATTTTCTAGGTCCATCCATGTTGTTGCAAAACGGTAAGATTTCATTCTTTTTTATGGCAGAGTAATACTCAATTGTATAAATGTACCACAATTCCTTTATCCAATCGTCTATTCATGGGCATTTCTAGTATTATTAATCTTTAGCAGATCTATAAAACTTGCCTTTGTTTCAGAACAAATCTCAAATGGACACCTATAATATGCAAAACCTATAAAGCATTTCAATATGCTGAGATTTTAACACTGCTTAAACTAGAAAGAACACACTCTATAGTGATTTAACAAACAACATATGAATAGCAGTTTGTCACCAAACCACATGGCTTGCTTCTCTGAATACCTATTTAAACTTTTAACTTGCCCTAGCACCACCTACAGATCTCTGACCTTAAAGAGCATATGATTTCATAAGAAAACAGCATACACAGATGCAAAAAAAATGATAGAATACAACAGGGGCAGAGAAGACAGTAAAGAACTCTGCTTGGATGACTTCCTTTTTTCCCTTTGAAAATCACTTTCCATCAAAGTGGCTTCTGTGGCTCAGACTGCACTGTCTGGCTCCCTGCCCTCACGCTACTCAACCACCATTCATTCCATTTATCAACAGCAACTGTATAAACTAGCCAGATTCCCAAAATTTCATCAAAAATGAAAATTTCACTAAGGAAATTTCTGAAGAAAAGTCCTAAGCTAGGATGTGAGGGAGGGTTTTTAATGGAGAATGAAAAGCCTGGGAAGAAACTGAGGGAAACTCATTGAAGAGAAAGAATTCAAGGAGTTGAGTATTAAATCTGAGACTGGCCCATACTAATCATGACCTTATACCTCAGCTCCTCACCTTCATGTACTCTTTCTGGAAAGTTAAGTAAGTCTGGTTTTTATCTACAGAGCTAAGGGCTTCCTCTTGAGTTAAAAAATTATTCTACTAACTGCAGCCACAGCCCCCGCCACTACCACCACGGTCACCACTCAGCCGAGGCAACAAAATGCTCAGATCCTCTTACTCAATACACCTCCCAAGCACAAGCTCCAGGATTCCCAAAAACCTGGTCTCCAGCTTGGCTTGTGGGGACCCGTCAGGCTGGGGGGCAATCTAACTACTTAAACAACAAATTCCAAGGAGGGCTGAAAATCCCTCAAGATCCTGGTTTCAGGAAATCAAACCAATGTAGCCAAGATAAATATACCAAGTACCCACAATTCACATCAGCGAATGACACACATAAGTGGTGATCCAGAGATAGACCCCAAAGACCCCACTGGCTGTCAGTAAAAAACAGATGAACAGCCCCACCTCCTCACCACCCAGCAACATCTCCACTCCAAAAGCCACCCCCTCCTGATCCATTCCAGAAGGAGGCAAGCCAGGAATAAAATGTGATTTCTTCCTGGGGAAAAAGAATAAGTCTATTAGCCAAAACTTAGTTAAAATTTTAAAATTACAAGTGCAATGTATTACAGAAATTTTGGGAAGGAAAGGAAAAAAGAATTCACTATACTTCAAATATTACAATTTAGGGGTACTTATTAAAAAAATAGCCTTTATTTTTTTGAGCAGTCTTAGGTTCACAGCAAAATTGAGTAAAATAGCCAAAAGAGCCTTGAAAAGAACAAAGTTGGGAAGATGCACATTTGAGAGTTCCAAAACATATGACAAAGCTACAGTAATCAAGTCAGCATGGTACTTGGATAACGACAGACATATAGATCAATGGAATTGAGAGCTGGGAAATAAACTCTTACACTTAAGGTCAACTGATATTTGAAAAGGATGCCAAGACAATTCAATGGGGGAAAGAATAGTCTTTTTCAACAAATGGAGCTGAGACAGTTGGATCTCCACATGCAACACATTACAAATTTGGACACCTTTCCTCACATCATACATAATAAAGACCTTAATGAAAGAGCTAAAACTATCAAATTCTTACAAGAAAACAGGGGTAAATAAATCTTCATTGACCTTGGATTAGGCAATGGCTTCTTATGTGAAACTGAAAGCACAAGTAACAAAGAAAACAGATAAATCAGACTTCAAGAAAACGAAAAACTTTTGTGCCTCAAAGGACACCATCAAGAAAGTGAAAAGAGAACACATAGGATGAAAGAAAAATTTTGCAAATCATGTATCTGATAACAGGGTTGTATCTAGAACATATTAAGAATGTCTATAACTCAATAATAAAAAGACAACCCAGCTAAAAAATGAGGAAAGGATTCAAATAGACGTTTCTCCAAAGAAGATACACAAATGGCTAATAAGCACGTGAAAAGATGATCATCATTAGTCACTAGAGAAATGCAAATCCAAGGCACCCGTGAGATACTACTCCATACCCATCAGGATGTCTATTAGGAAAAAGACAGATCATAACAAGTGCTGACAAAGATGTGGAGAAAGTGGAACCCTCACGCATTACTAGTGGGAATATAAAATGGTGAGCTGCTTTGGAAAACAGTCTGGCAGTTCCTCTAAAAGTTAAAGTTATTTGATCAACAATTCCAAAAAAATTAAAACATATGTCCACACAAAAACTTGTGCATGAGTGTTCATAACAGTATTATTCATAATAGCCAAAGAGTAGAAACAAGCCAAATGTTCATTCGCTAATGAATGGGTAAACAAAATGTAGTAAATCCACACAATGGAATATTATTCAGCAGTGAAAAGCAATGAAGTACTGATAACATGCTACAACATGAATAAAACTTGAAAATATTATGCTAAATGTAAGCCAGCCACAAAATGCCATTTATTGTATGATTCTACTATATGAAATGTTCAGAACAGGCAAATCCATAGACAGAAAGTAGACTGGTGTTGCCTAGGGCAAAGGGGGAAGTAGGGAGTGACTGATAATTGGTATAAGATTTGGTTTTTGTGGTGATAAAATGTTCTGAAGTGGGATAATGGTAATAGTTACACAACTCTGAATATACTGGAAACCTTTAAAGAGGTGACTATTAAGCTATGCGAATATTATCTCAATAAAGCTGTTATAAAAATTATTCTATTCAATGGATAGACCATTATTCATGATATACATCACTTTCAATGTATCTATTCTACATAACATTGCTGTGAATATTTTTGTGCCCAGGCTTTTATCATATAATTAAGAGTATGGATTCTTCAAACAACCTGCTTCCGTGGGAATCTTGGCTTGACAACACAGCAGCTGTATAATCTTTGGCAAGTCATTTAACTTCTTTGTGCCTCAATTTCCCCATCTGTGACATGAGGTTAACAGTATCCACACCTCTTGGGTTTCTGAGGATTAAATGAAAGAATGCACATAAAGGGCTTTGCATAGTGCTTGTCACATAGTAAACTTTCAGTATTAATAGTAGTGGTAGCTGTTATAATTGTCATTCCAGTTTGTATTATTTTCTTAAGATGATTTTCAGAACTGGTATCACTGGGTCAAAAATCATGAACATTTATGCGTGTGAATACATTTTGTCAAACTACGTTTCAAAGGGAGTGCACTAATTTGTGATGCCAGTAGTAAACACATGAGAGAATGAGGGTAATCATGGCATCATTAACATTATGCTATAGTAAATTCGTTAACTAAACAGGTGTCCCACTTTATACATTTTTGCTGCTTTTGGCCCTCTGCAGCTTGAAACTCAATAGTTTTCTAATTATTCTATGAATCCCGCACACCATGAATACCTACTGAATGTGACATCTGCTCAAGACCCTACACTATGGGAGACCATGGAAGCTGAAATGAGTAAGGCCAAGGATTTTGCATGAGGTAGGCAAAGAAACATTTTAATTCAAGATAACTATGATTAAGGATAAGAGAGATACAAAGTATTTACAAGGGTAGGGAAAAGATGGCAGTTTGGGCTGGTTCTTGAAGGATGGGCATAATTTCAACTGGCAAGGGTGTGGCAAGAGTAAAATCAAAGCTGGTTAAAAGACACAGCATATTCCAAGACTACGAGGCTGGGGTACAAAGTGGCTAGGGGAGAGAAAGGAGAGAGAACAAGGCACAGGGTGCTCCAATGAGCACAAAGAGGACCCTCAAAAACAGAGCCAATGACTATGTGAGCTGAGGGGGAGGGTTTCCTCACAGGACATGCAGAATGACACGAACCATCCTGACCCATCCAGGGAACGGCATGTAATCCAATTTGGCTAAAGTGAAGGGTACATGTGGGAAGGAGGCAGATGATGCTAAATAAACAGCCAGAGGACTGGCCGTGAAGGACCTTGTGAGCCAAAATAAAGCATTTGAACTTTATTTCAAAGGAAATAGAGAACTGAAGCATTTTAAAGAAAAGAAGTGACAATCAGACCGACTTAAAAAAAATTTACTCTGGCAACACTCCAATAGCTTCCCATTTCACACGGCATAAAATCCAACGTCCTTCTTACGTTTAAACCCTATAGCCGGTCTGGCTACATCTGAAATGATTTCCTACTGCTCCTCTCACTCACCCTGCTTTTGCTATACAGGCCTTCTTGCTGCACCCTCCAAAATCCCCCTCCTCTGGGCTTTTGCACTTGCCATTCCCTCCTGCCTGGAACTCTTCCCTCAGATGCTCCCTCACTTCCTTCAGGTCTCTGTTCAAATACGTTCTTATCAGAGAGGGCTTCCCTATTACCCAATATAAAAGAGCAAGAAATGATAGCAATCTGCCCTACCATTTTTTCCCCTCCACTTACCACCTGGCACATATATTTATTTGTTTGCCTATTGCCTCTCTCTTTTTACTAGAATGTAAGTTCCATGATGGATCCTCTCAACAGCTATATAATATAGGAACTATTACCGCCATTGCCAGGTGGCAAAATTAAGGGGCATAATATTCTAGTGAACAGTGGAGCCAGGGAGAATGACTCCTGAGTCGACACTCTAACCATTTCCCATACAGACTCTCTCTTGTGGTGTCAGAGGTCCCTGACTTTGATTCTAGAACACTTCCTGTGAACAGGCTCCATCCTGACAAGTACCAAGACAGTAAAAATTCAAAACTCACACTATCCTTCTAAGTAGATATGGAGTCTTATAATTTGTTATTAGTCAAGTTTCAAAATCCAGGAAACATTCTTTATTTTTATTATTATTTTTTTTTAATTGGGGAATTGGCGGATGGGAACAGCACTGGGGAATTGGGGGAAGGGGAACAGACAAGTTGCTGTCTTTTTGTTCTTCAGTCTAGTTGTGGAGGATGTTGCTTCACTGGCCCAAGTTGGCACCATCATTGCGCTCTTCCCCGGGCGAGGCAGATCAGTTGTCAGCTTCTGGACAGCCGCTCACGGCAGCTGCCGGCCATTCCCGCTGGCTGCTGGCTACACACGGTAGCGCATGGCAACCCACTGCAGCAGGGGCTGCAGCCTACACCGTCGCCAACGACTCACTGCAGCCCAGCTCCAGGTTGAGCTGTTGTTCAGCATCTTAGCTGCAGAGGGCAGTGTCACTGGCCCTCACATGTGGGATCCGAACCGGGGCCCTCTGGCATCCTAAGTCAGCTCTTAACCAATGCGCCACTCGGCCGGCCCCCAGGAAACATTCTTTAAATAATTAAAATACACAAAGTATCTGGACTTCTATCTATCCAACAATAATTTGTATTTTTTCTTGTTTAAGACCTACAGATATTAAAACAAGATGAAAAGATTTTATGAAACTAGAAGGAACATAGTATATGACACCAAAATTAGCTTTCCAAGACCTTTTTTCAAATAAATATTCAATTTCAGAAATAAAATTAATTCCATCTTTAAAATAACCCATCAAGGTTTTCTGAGGTATCACTACCAAAAAGAAGAACGAACATGTGTTCCAGGTAGATACCATGTTATGCAGTAAATACAGTATCATATGTAGAGTAAAAGAATGAAACTGAGGTCTCAGTAATATTTTCTCCTGATTCTTTTCCTACTCGTCAGTTAAGTTCATCTTTCCCTGATTATTCTTTCATCCCACCTCCCATTACTGACAGTACCCCTTTTCAAAACATAGCTCTCCAACAACAACTTTTCCGTATCAACTACTTCATATCAGAACTTGTCCACTTTTAATTTCAACTACTACACACCTCTGTTAGGATAAATCTGTTGTAATTTCTGCCTCTTCCCTTCTCCAGTTTTTGATCTCTGATTGCCTGACATTAGATACTTCAGGATGCTTATATACCCCTACATTTTTAAAGAAAATCAACTTTCTTAAACTTGGCCTCTTCTCTATTTACTTCATTACCTGTATGATCTGGCTATCCTTCTAGGTTTACGTTATTTAAATTTTTAATATAATTTTAATATAATTTTTCTCCATTTAATCAACAGGACCTGACAACTGTTCATTGTGTTCCTTACAATCTTACTTTTCAATCCCACAGCTATTACCATGGTCTGGGTTTTCTTCATTTCCTTCTTAAACTACCACCGTTCTCCAGCTGATCTGCCTACTTCCAGCCTACTCCCTCACTTCCATACATTTTATACATACTGCCAGTGAAGCCTCTCTCATAGAGTACACTCCCCAATTCAAGGACTTTAAATAGTTCCCCAGCACAACAAATCCAAGCTTCTCAAATCAACAGTCAGGGCCTTCTACCCCTTCAGACTGTCACTAGCAAATGTTTATGTTAAACTTTCTGAGGAGACAAGGTCCTAGAAAACCAAACGCCTTGATTTTCCACATCTGAATCAGTGCAATGCACACCATAGGTCTGTAGAGAATATAGTCCACCAGCTTCTACTTGATTTCAACTAATTTCGTCAGGCAATAGGAATATATTACTTCATCTACTATCTTCTGAACATTTTAAATTACCATGAAGATTTCATTTTTGAAAGTTGAACCCTTTTAATCTACAAAATGAAAGTGTGTACAATTTTCAGAAAATAACACCTCATAACTTTAGTGAACATTAGAGAGTACAAAGTGGTAAAATATTTTTAAGGGCGAATTTTCCAATATCTATAAAAAGTTTAAGGACAAATATCCTTTAGCCCAGCAATACCACTTCCAAGAAATTACCTGTAGATATTCTCACAGAAGCAAGCAAAATTATATGCAGAAAAATATTAAACATAACATTGTTGTAATAGTTTAAAAATGGGACAGAATTGAAATTTCCTTACTGGATTATTATTATATGTCTCCACAATGGAATATTATGCAACAATTAAAAATAAAGAAACAGCTGTGTGAACTGATATGGAAAGATGTTTAAGAATGGCATGGGGGGGCAAAGCAAGTTTTAGAACAGAATGTACATTATTCTACTTGTGTAAAGAAAATGCATATACATTTGTAAATGTGAGAAAATATCTAAGAAAAAAATATACCAAACCTTCAAGTACCTAATTCTGGAGAATGGGATTCAGGAGAAGAAACAGGGATTTTCATTTTGTGTGTGTGTGTGTCCACATATCTTTTTAAAAAAAATAATCAGTTTATTAAATTTTCACTAAAAAAGAAAGACATGGCTGAGCACAGCAAAGGCTCTTAACTTTAGATGAATATAATTGATCTTGACTATCCACAGTGCAGGAAATATGAGCTACTCAAAATGCTTAATGAGAAACTCCTCTATTCATTCAACAACTATTTATGGAATACTTACTATGTATCAGGCATTGTGCCTGCTGATACTGACATAATGGCGAACAAGGACCTCATCCCTGCTTCTAAAGAGCTTACAAAAAGGGCTCTGGTCTTCATTTTTCCTGTTTCCCCTGTAACAACTACTCCGACTTCCAGGTCTGTGTTCTCATTATGCCTATTATGCCTATCATTTCTCTCATAAAATAGATACAAATGAAAAGAATAATTATATCAAAGAAAAACAAAGGCTTTAAAATTAACTCCTAGGGCCGGCCGAGTGGCACCATGGTTAAGAACTGGCTTGGGACGCCAGAGAGCCCCCGGTTCGGATCCCACATATGAGGGCCAGTAATACTGCCCTCCACAGCTAAGATGCTGAACAACAACTCAACCTGGAGCTGGGCTGACATGAGTCGCCGGCAACAGCATAGGCTGCAGCCCCTGTGGCAGTGGGTTGCCATGGGCTACCATATGTAGCCAGCAGCCAGCGTGAGCGGCTAGCAGCCGCAGTGAGCGGCCATCCAGAAGCCAGCGACTGATCTGCCTCGCCCGGGAAGAGCGCAATGATNCAGCGACTGATCTGCCTCGCCCGGGAAGAGCGCAATGATGGTGCCAACTTGGGCCAGTGAAGCAATGTCCTCCACAACTAGACTGAAGAACAAAACTACAGCAACTTGTTTGTTCCCATCCCCCAATTCCCCAGTGCTGTTCCCATCCCCCAATTCCCCAATAAAATCTTAAAAAAAAAAATTAACTCCTATTTCCTTCATAATTAATTTAAAAAGTTATTAAAGGCACAATTTGCAGAAAGAACAGTTGAAAAAGCACACTTTCAAATCAATAAATAAGAAGTAAGCTAGATGTTAAATGAAGTTTAAGGGAAATTAAGAACGTTCAGAAAGGGAAAGAAGTGTTAAAAAGAATTTTTTCTTTTCTTCATTGATTATGTTTATTTACTTTTTGTACAATGAACATGTAATACATAGTAAGAAGAAAGTAAAAACTGTTCTTCAAAGAACCGTCTGTTGCAACAAGAATTCAGCTGCTGCATCAAGTTCAGCTCCTTATCCCCCACACCAGGCCCTTTAAGGTTGGACCCTGAGGAGACTCCTTGCTTTGTCAGCCCAAAGACCATTCCCCCGTCTGCTGGAAACAGCACTCTGGGGCTTTCCACTGGGGAACCACTCTCCTCACCTCTTGGGGTGGACCCAATCCCCAATCTTTGCCAGTCAGTGCTTTCCATATCTTTGGCCATCACAATAGTTCAGAGGTGAACACTGACCTTAACAGATCCAAACCAAAATCAATCCTGAAAAGAGGCTAATTTTAATGAGGCTATTAAAATGATTACAATTACTGACATAAAATGCAGCTGAAACTCCTAAAGATAACCTTGTAATAAACAGAATTTTCATTTATTGTAGCAGTGAAATAGTATTAAGTTACCGCTTTTATTGAAACATATACCAATGGAACAGCAACAAAAATACATTATCAGTAAATTTCCATTTTAAAGAAGCTGTTAAAACTTCATGCTTGTCTCAAAGAATAAGAATGTTGAATCCATATAAATCACACCCTGTTAAAAAAGCTAAGTATAGGAACAGTAAGAAAATACAGATTCAGGCATAGATGTTAATCACATCTCCTCTAACAGAAAATTTTTTAATAACTTCAAAAATAAAAATTCCTATGGGCAGTCTTTTCTGAGGCACCTAAAATGCCACAATACCAATGTTCTATACCTCGATGAAAAAATAATACAAAGAAAATAAAATGCCACAATATCTAAAGAAAACCACTTGAGATACATTTAACTTTTTAAATAGTTTTGATCAATTAAACATTTCAAAACTAAGAAAACTACAGAGTATATTAATAAATTACAAGGAAACCAAGTTCAACTCAATATGAGAAAATAAAACTTAACCATCAGAACTTCCTAACAGTAAAATGGGCTATCTTATAAAAGAGGGAACTCCCCCCTTCTCTGGAACTAAACTAAAACCCAAACTGTAATTCTCTGAAAATTAGGCATCCTTGAAGAATTCAACTGATGTGCCAGCTGTTTTATTTCTTGAAAGCATATAGCTGAACACATATAAGAATCTGTTGCAGTTTTTTTCTAGCATTGCACAATTTTCCTGGCATACAATGCACATACTGTATCTATTATCGTATTTAAACATCTGACAGCATTGTTATAAGAATCCATAATATTCATCTCTAAGTGCATATATAATTTTTTCAGTCTTCAAACGGCTATGGATTTCAGTAGTTCAGTATCATATATATTTTTCCACAAAGCCTAAATACAATACATTTCCTGAACTTTTAGCTTTCAGTTTCCTGTTCGTCAATGGCTACAACTCTAGAGGCAATACATAAACACACCCCAGCTATGGTATTTCCACTTTTGATAACAGTGGACATGAACTTTATATGACCAAATATAACTACAGTCCATATAAACGGTACATGGCAACTAACACAACAATAGCAGGAATTTAATAATTTACAAAAATGGAAATATAAATTATATTCCTTATATAAGAATTCATATAAGTAACCCTTTCACAACTGAGAATTCAGAAAAAGTTTCTCTCCTGAAAAACTGATAAGCTTTCTTTATCAGACAAAAGCTATGAAACCCATCCTGTTTCCTTTTTTCTCTTGCTTGCCAGGAAGCTCAGAGCTAAATTTAATGTTCAAATACAGAAATTATCTTGCCTCAGATTACTGTAAAGATTTCTTCGCACTCCCTCATCCTGCTCATTATTTCTCAAGTGATTTGTGCTTGTTTTCTAACTTTATTTTTAAAGGTCCTTGTCTTTTTTAATTTAATTATAAACTATTAAACCCTTTCAATGAATAGGTTAATATAAATTATAAAGAAATTTAACAATTTAAAAGGTTATATCTTCACATCACTGAATAATCTGTCAACTCAATCTGTTAAAATCTGTTAACCTACATTTATATAAAATGTAGATTCTAAAATGTATCTATTTTCCTCTTTTAAAGTTAATTATTTCATATAATTCATGATTTAGAAAAGCCACTGGCAAGCTTCTAAAATAAAAGAATAACACAGGATAAAAACAAATTACTAAATTTGACACACTAGATACAGAGGACTTATAATTTTAAATGTTTTTAATTTACTAACAAAATTGGTCTGGCAAAGTAACGTAACTCATAAAATATTAACTCATATAAAGTGTATTAAAAACCTTATACACTGTTATCAGCATTCTTAAGATGCAAAATAGACAACAGGTATAAAAATATTTAACTAGTTTAGAAATCTTTTAAAAAGGAAACTTAGTCACACTTCTTTAGAAATTATAGACACATACACATGAAATGTTCATATATGATAATACCGAAAAGTTTGTTACATGGAAATAAATGATATTAATAAAATGAACAAAGACAATATGAAGATGAGAAGAAACTACACCCCAAATCGAAAAATCTTGACAAAAACTAAGCAAAAATATATCATGAATTAAACAAAGAAAATCTAGAACATAATCATTTTAAAAATAGAAAAGAAAAATGAATATTTTATAACAAGGACTATATAAGAATGCATAACATAATACTAAAGCTCTCTACTTCTAGGAGCCACAAATAAAAAACAGAAAATAAATGATAATAAATGGAACAAGATAGCCAAATTTATGTAATGGAAGTGACAAAAAACCAATTTCCCCTTTCTCGCTCAACATATGAGAATTGCAGGGCCTATACCTATGGAAGTTAAATTACAAAAATCTTAATATTCTAAGAATGAAGTTAACAGCAAAATTTATTATTATATAAATTTAGAAGAAAAGGCTAGCAACCACTCATAAATATACAGTTTAACAGATTTCTTTCAAACAACAATAAAACAATTCCAAATAAGAAAACATTTAAAGAGTAGAAACAGAAAATCCTATATATTATATGAAGAAAGGGGCTAAGAAAAATCTACACACACACCCACAAATTCAGACCTCAAAAAAAATCCAAAACTAGGTATTTTTTAAGTATTTCTCTTCCCTCCTAATAATATAAATAGTGGGTAAAATCTGTTATAAAGAGTAATCATTCAAATACAAAAGAAGTTGCAGATCATAAGAGAGAGAAAAAAATCTCCTTCTCCCCTTAGAAAAACGAAGACAGGAAAAAAAGAAACCAAGCTATGGGAAATATAAATAAGTGATCTACTACAAAGCATTGAGGACATGGAATTTTTTTTTTTTTGTATAGACATTTGTGGGTTATACAATTCAACTTCATAGTGCTTTAAGATCATAAAGAAAAATTAGTATTTCAGTAAAAATGAAGTTTGTTTCTTTTTTTTTAAGAATATGGCAGGATGAACAGAGGTCTGGAGCATTTTTATGTAACACATGCCACTTTTTCTTTCTTTAATCATGGGAAAAAATATAGAACATGATTACCAGTTGCAAAATGATTTCATGGTAAAATTATGCTTAATGTGACTAAAAACTATTGTACACCATGCAAATTTTCAAAATGTAGGGAGGGTATCTTGCCAAAATTAAAACAATACATTTCAAAAGAAGTAAAGTGTTGTGATAGTGATTTGGTAATTAGGAACTGACATTATTTATAAATGAGAAAAAATAACCTGCTCTGTAAAAAGGGAGGGGAGTATTTATTGAACAACTAGAATAACCAGATCCTAAGCTTAGGGCTTTACAGATATTCTATCACATTGCATCTAGGTAGGAAAACAATGTAAAAGGAAACAATGTTTAAATAAGTTTCTCACCAGTATGTGTGCCATATATTTCAATGTTAAGAGACTGAAGAAGATGTAAACTTAGAGACTACTGTAACGGTACAAGTATAGGGTCTGGGGCTATTGTACAGGTAAAAGTACAATAGTTCCCATTTTTTTATGCTAATCCTACTGTTCTATCAATCACTCTGTAAAAGACCCTGTGTACAACCATGATAGACACAAAAGTCCACTTTGAGAATGCTATTTATGTTTACAATACTATTACATTTATAATTTACAACTCTAAAAATGAAAGAAAGAAACCATTTCTTCTTAAAGCAAATTTTGGAACCTTAGTTTTAAATGTTACTTTAAGAATAGTAATGCTCGTCCAAGAAATGTAATCATGGGCTTCTCATTAAGAAGAGTGAATTATTATGTCATTATTCCTGGTGATAGAATTATTTTTTATCTTGCAGTTTAATAGTAGTAGTAGGAAAAAATATTGGTAGTACTACTGTAATTCCCACCCAGGTGGTTGAAAATCACACTAGGATGACAGTGAAAAACAGCCCTCTTTTAACTCTCAAAGACAAGCCTGATCATTAATTAGCTGTGGAGCTTGAGCATGTATGTGACTACTTTCTCTGGACCTCAATGTCCTCACCTGTAAATCAAGATGGCTGGACTAGAGGGTATTTCCCTCCCTTTACTCTCCCCAGCTGTTTCCACATTATGACTTTGGTGAGTTAGGATCTGGATGGGATTTTCAAGGACAGAGAGGAAAACAGTAGCAGAAACCCACTAAACTGGAGAAAAGAAATGGACACACTTACAAAAAGAAATGGACAAATTAGAGATGGAAAGAAATCATGAGTTTCATTGTTAAAATTAGTTTGAATAGAAGTTTTAGTTATACTGAAGTCAGGAAAGATAGTGAGAAATGCTAGAGATACAGACCTAGAAATGTTCTCTGTAACACACAAGAATGCTTCACAAACAACCCAAGAAATCCTCCTAAATTTCCTCAGTACATATGGAAAAGATGTCATACTCCCTGGCTTAATCATTCATAATTCTGCTCTGACATAATCAATTACTATTTTCCAACAGGTTATTCCCTTCGGCAATTTGGCTTCATCATTTCAAACAATTCCAGGATTATCTCCTCTTCATTATCACTCAATATTCTCTCTGAAATACACTGCCCTTTTTTCAACTTATAATAATAATTTATCACGCTCTCACCAAGTTTGAGGCACATGCTAAGTGCCTGACATGTATTAACTCATTTAATTCTCTCAATGATCCTAGGAGGGAGGTTAAATAAATAGTTTAAGATATACAGTAGCAGAGCTATTGTAGGTTCCAATACACGCAGTCTGACTCCAAGGAGCCTGTTCTCTTAACTTGCTAACTAGTCCTTCAAAGCTCAGGTCAAGTTCTGTCGACTTCCTGAAGTTCTCATCTGCTTAGCAATTATTCCTGCCTCTTGAGTCCTTAAGGTAACCACTCATTTGCCACTTACCATGGGACCTACATAGTTGTTTCTTTTATGGATATATTCTATCTTTTCTAAGAACAGAATCTTGTCTTATTCTGTAATAACACTATTTAGAACCTAACAGAACTTAGTATCTGGAACACAGAAGTGCTTATTGGGTTGTCGGAAATGTCATGATGTATTTATTTTTTCTATGTTTTTCACTGCAAAAATGCATCATGACTTTTCCGGCAACCCAATATCAATGAGACTATAATAGCATTTAATACTTATTGAAGACACATACCAGGCTCTAGGCTAAGTGCCTTATATGCATTGTCTTATTCAGTCCTCACAACAACCCTGAGGTAGGTATTAATACTGCCCCTCCCTAGTATTATAGATGAGGAAACTGAGGCTTAGAAAAGCTAAATAGTTGTCCAATATCACCAAGTGGTAGTGACAGTCTTACTTCAAGTCTTAAGAGTCTGTACCATCCTCTAGTCTCCAGTCTGCCATAAAACACCATGAAGAATCAGTCCTAAAAATTCAGTTCAAGTTGTACTTTCTCTTTAGCACTATGCTAAACACTAAGCATTCAGAATTAGAGGTACAGCTGTTGCCCTCAACAAACTCACAGTCCATTAGGCTTCAGGACCAAACTTCGATACTACTAGAAGAGTCACCATTGTCAAAACTTAAAATATTTTAACTTATATCTTAAATCAAAACATCCTTGGAAACTCTCTTCCACACCATTCTCCTCTCTTCCACTCCCCCATCCCTTTTACCCTAGGACTCATCTCTCTAGTTTCTGTACCAGAGAGTAGAAAGGTCCCGTTAATCCTAACATCTATTAGGATGTTTAAATTTTATTTAGTAATAGATCAGATTCAGGGGTCCATTTGATGAATTCCATGTCCATAATGAAATATGGGCCATGAAGGATAGCTAGAAAAAAGCAAAGGCAAGGAGAAGCAATTAAAAGAGGGATACGAAATTCACACTGTAAAGCAAAGAAAATTTTTTTTAAAAAAAGAAAAGAATAAAAAAGGCAGGAAAATGGACACAAATAGAATGTAAAAGTAAGAGTCCAGAATAAATTCAGTGGAAACACACAGATAAATGAAAACACTAAAACCTAATTCATTTTATGAATGCTGACTTCAATTCTTTTCCTAACCTCCAGTGGAAACCAAATATGTATATAAAACAGCCACTTAAAAAACATAAACTAGGGGCCAGCCGAGTGGTGCGCTGGTTAAGAGTTGGCTTGGGACACTCTGAGCAGCAGGGCCCGGGTTCGGATCCCACATATGAGGGCCAGTGACATTGCCCTCTACAACTAAGATGGTGAACAACAGCTCGACCTGGAACTAGGCTGCCGTGAGTCGCCGGCAATGGCATATGCTGCCGTGGAGCTGCCGTGGGCTGCCGTGAGCTATTGTGAGTGGCTGGCAGCCAGCGTGAGCGGCCGGCAGCTGGCGTGAACTGGCGTGAACTGCCGTGAGCGGCTGTCCAATGGCTGGCCGAGTAATCTGCCTCAGCCGGGAAGAGCTCAATGATCATAATACCAACATGGGCCAGTGAAGTGACGTCCTCCACAACTAGACTGAAGAGCAAAAGGACAGCAATTTTCTGTTACCCTCCTCCAATTCCCCAGTGAAATCTTTAAAAAAAAAAAGACTTAAAAAAAAAACAAAACTAGGAACAGTACATAGTATATACATTTGGAGTTTTTTCCCTGAGAAAACACTCATTTTAGAATTTCAGAACTGCAGAGACCTTAAAACACTATCTAATCCAACCCTTTCGTTTTACAATTAAAATAAGGCTCAGAAAGGCTAAATAAATTAATTGCCCAAGATTAGATAGTTACTTAGTAGCAACACTCCTGAATCACAGCCTGTTAGATTCCTAACAGTCTATTCCCACCACACTAGGCTTCCTAGAAATGGTGTATTTTTCTCCTCCATTTTTTGCTCTTAACCATTATATTAATTTCTGCATAAGCATCTCAGAATCCCCATATTATTCCTAGTTCCCATAAGAGAAAATAATCAGATATTCTGGATTATATAAAACAAATAACTTATTCCTGAAATCATTAATCTTAAATTGCATCTTGATTCCTACCAGGAAGAAATGCAAACATTCAGAAGAGCAGAAGGATGAAAGATCTCCATAAGCTGACCAAAAGCAAGCGAAGTTCATAACTACAATCCCTCTGGAAAGGTATCAGGCCCCAAACTCCTGGAGGCTAGATGATGGCTAGTGGGAAGTACAATGGATGTCACCTATTTTCCCTTTGTAGTTTAGAGCCTCCCAAATAACCTCAGGCTCCTATCTTTCTGATACATGTCAGTTCCAGGAGCCTGTAAAGAAAAGGGAAAGTAATGAAATAGAGTATCATGTCACTTTCACAAGCTGGCTTTTTGGTGGGAGCTATCTTGGCCAGGAAATATGGGACAAGGGATGGGAGAAGAGTTCTAAGGTAAACCCACGGACCTGTACTATTAGCCAGGAAAACACTAGGAAGTCCTGAGAATATGTTGTAATATACTCAGTATTTCCCCCACTGCAAAGCACTTTCAGATATTCTGGGCTGGAAGGAACTCATCCCGGGCCATTTCTGTTGTCTAATAAAGTCTGCTGTTTACATTCCTTGATATACTGTGGGCCCTGCCAGCCACCATTCACCAGGTTATTTGAGCTGAGTGATTTGGAAATCACCTACAGTAGTACCCCTTTATCCATGGTTTTGCTTTCTGCAATTTCAGTTACCCCCAGGAAACGGAAAGTTCCATAAGCAAACAATTCATCAGTCTTAAATTACGCGCCATTCTGAGTACCATGACGAAATCTCGCACCATCTGCTGCATCCCACCCAGGACGTGAATCATCCCTTTGTCCAGCTTATCCACACTGTACATGCTACTCACACGTTAGTCACTTACTGGCCGTCTAGGTATGGCAGTATTTGTGTTCAAGTCACCCTTTCTTTTACTTAATAATAGCACCAAAGCACAAAGGTAGCGATGCTGGCAATTCGGGTGTGCCAAAAGGAAACTAAAGGGCTTCAAGTGAGGTGAGTACAGTACAGTAAGATATTTTGAGAGACCACATTCATACAACTTTTATTAGTTATTGATAATTGTTTTATTATTAGTTGTGAATCTCTTACTGTGCTTACTTTATAAATTAAACTTTATCATAAATATGTATGTATAGGAAAAACATAGTCTACATAGGGGTCAATACTATCCATGGTTTCCGGCATCCAATACTATTCTATACGTCATGGAATGTATCCCATGTGGAAAAGGGGATACTACTATGTTATTACCCTGGTTTAAATACAGTGAGAATATATACCTTAAACATGACTGAAGACCTTTCTGGAAGGGAAGAAAATGCTCTATTTCACTTTAGAAACATAGCTTAACTTTTATATGTATGAAGTTCATTATAAATTGAGGATAACTTCCTGTTTTAACATGTTAACCTAATTAATTAGGACAAATATAGAAATGAAAAAACAAAAAGATACAAAGAGACATTTTAAAGTTAGAAACAAAGTGATTTAGTGACTCATTGAGTTTAAGAAGTAAAGGAAGAGTAAAAAATGACCAGTAAGAACAATGGAGTCATTAACAGCTAAAGAGGAAAAGTCAGGAAGAGAAGCTTTTTTTTTTTTTAAACTGGGGGGTGGGGAAGAGGTGTTGGGTGTGCAGCTGCTATAGAAATGGTATTTAAGCATATTTAATTTCAAGAGCTAGGTGAAAATTGGAGCCTCAAATTTGGAAGGCCTCAAATTTAGACAGAAGATATAGATTTGGGACCTAAAAGCTCAGCAAAAACTGAGTTTTTAGAGAAAGAGAAGGTAAGAAAAAAAAATTTCAAATAGTACTTTCTTCTAGACAGAATATTTCAATTAATTTATTCTAAATGAAAAGCTAAAAAATTAATCTTTCTTTTCCAGGCTATGAATTGACAGAAAGCAGCTAAGGAAAAAATTATTTCATAATTACCACTTGTCCAAAGTCAAATCTCTGAGCTAAAATACACTGCTTTTAAAGTTTCTCTATTTATAACAAAACTTTTGAAAAAAATGCGAGAAAATTTGGTGCACCAATACTACTACTATTGCACAATGTTTGTGAGACTTTAATAGTTTAAAAAGCACATTAACCAAAATTTTGATAATTAATAAATCTGGAGAATAGGTACATGGACGTTCATTATACTATGCTTTCCAGTTCTGTGTAGTTTGAAACTTCTATAATAAAAAGTCTAAAAAAGGCTACCTACAGATATTTTAAAAATTCTATCTGCAGTTAAGGCTTCACAACTTGAAAACACAATTCTAACAGATAAAAACTTTTCAAATATGTTATTAATTCTCGATGAGCCAAGGAAATTTAGTGTGTATGAAAGGGAGAAAAGGCCCCATCATTTCAGAGGAACATAAATATGTTCATTAACTGGAAAAAGTTAGTCCTTTTATCCAAGTTGGTTGATGTTGGACATTTTGTCATTTTTCTCTTCAACAAACATATTTTTATTGAAGAAAAATATATGGGTCATATAAATGTATGGTTTGGGTTAGTAAAAGCAAAATAGATGTTTATCCCCAATATCAATGATTAATTTGTTGAATCTGCTGGCTAGTCCTATTACTTCAAACATCTTCCATTCTAGTAAATAACCAAATAAACAACTTCCTTATATAGATGCAAAAAAAAAATTTTTTTTAATGAACCAATATCCATAAATTGTATTTAACCCTAAATTGTAAAGAACATATATTTTAAATTACATAAAATAATAGAGGGAAAAGTTGAATGTTTTTAAAATTATAGTCTAAGCTATGATTTAAATAGATATAATTTAAATCAAATCACTCTACTGAGACTATGGAAGCACTAACACTAATAGAGAGCAGCAAATCCACCACTTATATTTACAGTGTAACAATGATCAAGAATAGTTTACATGATTTACAAGCTAAACCAATCCTTCCTCCCTATGACAAATAGCACCACCCAAAATGACATTTGCTTGCCTCCTGACTGGTAAAGACTTTGACAATAAAGACTGTAAATGTCTGTGCAAAACGTAGCACACTGTAGCCGTGCAACTCTTTTAACAGAAATAATCACCACCTTCAATTCCCAGAAAGCTATTGCTAGCTGTCAGTCTCATTCCCTAGGAGACATGGACAGGATAACAAAGCAAGGTTTCCTTGCTGGCAATCCTGCCTTGAATAATTTTCAGTATCCTGTTTCTTCTAACAGAAATATGTCATCATGCAACTTCAGAAAGCAGCAGCATAAATACATATATGTAGAAACAAAAGACTGTCAGTGATTCTCTTTTTTTACATCATTAATTCTAAACAGAGGTTATTTCACATTTTGCAGATAATAAGATCATTCTATCTTCAACAAATTTTGTAGCTTTCTTCCCTTCTAAAGTAAAAATTACATACTATAAGATGCACAGATCTTAGTACTCAGTTCAATAAGTTTGAACAAATGTACATACCAACAATTGGTGAATCTGGACATTCCTTATTTTTACTACAAGATTAATACAAGATTATACTAATCTTGTACCTTTTTCGCAAGTTAAACACTGTATGAAAATAAACAGTTACCAAAAGTATACACTTGAATTATCATCACCCAAATCAAGCTATAGAATATTTCCATCTCCCTAGAAAGTTCCCTTTTGCCCCTTTCCTGTCAACCACAGCCCTTACCCAGAAACCACTGACCTGATTTCTATCACCATACCTAGGTCTTGCCTCTTCTTATATTTTTTATAAATGGTATAATTTGGTACATATTTGTATCTGGCTTCTCTCTTTTTTTTTTTTTTTTTAAGATTTTTATTGGGGAGTTGGGGGAGGGTAACAGTGTTGGGGAATTGGGGAGGGAGATCAGCCAAGTTGTTGTTCTTCAGTCTTCATTGTGGAGGGCGCCAGTCGCCATCTGGCTTCCCATTGTCGGCAGCTAGAGGCCTCTAAGCTCAAGGTGCTGTGTTCAGTGTTAGTTGCGGATGGGCATAGCCCACCATCAAAGAGGCAATCTTGTTACACCAGCTGAGCCATCCTGCTACCTGTTGGCAGCTCAGCAAAAGCTCAGCTTGGGCACAGTGTCACTGGCCCATGTGGGACTCGAACTGGTGGTTCTGTTGCTCAGAGCTCACACTCTTAAGCCAACTCTTAACCAACTGAGCCACTCGGCCAGCCCTGTCTGGCTTCTCTTAATCTGAATAATATTTCTGAGATTCATATATGTTGTTATGTGAATCAGTACTTGATTCCCATTATGAAAAAAGCTGCTATGAACATTTTGTATCAGTTTTTCTGTGGACATGTACTTTATTCCTCTTGGTGCAATGAGATTTTTAAAAGGGGCAGGTGATTCACATTACTATAAACATGGGAAGTCATATAGTATACACAGACATATATATGCATATACACATATAGCAAATATATATATAAAATGCAAAAAAATAGGTATTTTATCTATCTGTGTGTGCGTGTGTGTATGTGTGTGTGTGTATAGTTGATCCTTGAACAACACAGGTTTGAATTATGCGGGTCCACTTATATGTGGATTTTTTTCAATACAGTAAATGTATTTCCTCTTCCTTATGATTTTCTTAATAACATTTTTTCTCCACTTACTTTACTGTAAGAATACAGTATATAATATTTATATTTATAACACAGAAAATATGTTTCAATCGACTGTTTATGTTATTGGTAAGGCTTCTGGTCAAAGGCAGGCTATTAGTATAGTCAGCTCTCCCCATTTGTGGATTCCCAACCACAAACTGAAAATACTGTTTTGGATCTATGGTTGATGGATGCGAAACCCACGGATGCAAAACCCACAGATAGTTAAGTTTTGGGGGAATCAAAAGTTATATGAGGATTTTCAACTGCATGGGGGTCAGCTCCACTAACCCCCATGTTGTGCAAGGGTCAACTGTACACATATGCATACATATACATATATAAATGAATATATTCTGAGAAGTCCACTGAGGAACAAAAATATATTAAAAGAACTTATAAAGTTCATTGCGAAAATAAATTTAAGATGGAAAAGATGACCATCTCAATTTTTCTTAATAAGTACTATGTTTTAACCTAAGAATAATTCAAAAGAGAAACAAATTTCTCTTCATGTAAGTTATCCTGTTCTGTTTCAATGAAATACCTTCTGCTCAGGGCTGGCCGAGTGGCTCAGTTGGTTAAGAGCTCGCTCAAGAGTTTGAGCTCTGAGCAACAGCAGTTCGATGCCCGGCCAGAGCTGAGCTGCCACTAGGTAGCAGGATGGCTCAGCTAAAAAAAAAATCAAACGAAATACCTTCTCCTCATCACAAATCCCTTCCCAAACCAGAATTTCAGAACATTAAACGTTATCATACACCATGTAATAATTTTTAAGCTAGGGGCAAAATCTAAAATGTGTTAAGATTACAAGATTTTCATTGTCTTGCTTTTTAAAAAAAGTTAAACATGGAAATAATTTCACTGGTTAATATTTAACATGGGTAAAGACCATTCCATCTTCATTCAGAATATATTCCCATAAAGACTCAATCTCTAGGGTGTTTTCTCCATTCCAAAAATTTACTGCAGCATTAACTCTGTGATAGAGACATTTTGACTTTCAAATTCCACTGTGTAGTTTTCAGCTGTCAGTAGAGGAAGTTTTTTTAATTTACAGAGGTAGAAACATTAATAAACATGCACACAAATTTTATTTTTGAAGAGATCAAAATAAAATTCCCAATCCTGCCTTTGATAATCAGATGGTCATTTTCAGGGCACTAGGAGTGGCTCCTCATTTAATATCATCTATAAATTGCAAAGACGGAGGCAGAATATTACAAATGGCTCCAGAAATTAGCAAATACCTGCTATAGGAAGGGTTTGCAAATACAAAAGGAAAAAAACAACAACCCTCTTCTAGTCTTTGATCTTTCATCATCTTTTATTTCTTCTTCCAAAAAATGAGCAATTTCAAAAACATACAATTTAAATGTACATTTTTAATCTTAAAAAACATTCTTAGTATTTGGAAGTTCCCTAACTTTTACAGATGTGTAAATGTTTACTTTAAAAACCCATTTTTACACTCTGAAAATACATCATTTTCATTTTCCTAATAAATGTACTTTATAAAAGAAAACAGCCTTAATTAAGTATTACAAAAATGACAGCAGCTCCAAACAGCTATAATCCCCATCTTACTTTCAATATCTTTTGCCTGGCTGTTTGAAACAACTAAAAGAAAATTTTTTGTTATTTTTAAAGTGTTTCTCTTCCAGACCAAGGGTAGAAAACAAGTATACCAATTGTGTAGGCCCCATATTCCCTCTGATGATCCTTCACTTTCATTAACCAGGTGTTTCTTAAAAGACTAGAAAGTAAATACTAAATTAAGCATAAAATGAACTTGACACATTTAAGGACTACAGTCTTACAGGTTTAAGTTTCAGCTGAGTGCAGGTGAATTCTCATCATGACAAATTATGAGGTGCAAATTATTTTGAGTACATGAATTTGTTTCAAATAGTGCTAAAATATCCTTAGTAACCTGTTAGCTACACAGATTACAATTACAAGGGTACGTTAGGCCCTACTATAAATTATTTTAACCTGTCTCATTTAGCAAAACTCTTTTTTTACACAATAAATGCACATCTTATTTGCAAATTAAATCATACTTAAGTGACTATTGTTTTTAAATCAATAGTTATGTGATTTACATACCAATGTCCACCTAATTGCTGATGTGTAGACTTAATTTTCTTTATGCTTTGGGGAATTAATGTCAGAAGTTAAAAATGCACTATAGAAAAATTCAGAAACGTAAAATAACAAAAAAGCAAAATCTAATTAATAATCAGCTTAGTTAGAAAGTCCAAATAGTTTCAGAATTATAAAATATATATTTTAACTGTTCAGCATTAAATAATTACAGAATTTCATGTGCCAAAATATATATAATATAGATTCTTCTTTAGGAATTGTGAAAATTATATTAAAGGCCTACAGTAGATATTGCTAACGTCAGGTATAACATGCATATTACTGTTAAATGAAGCAGTATTAATGTCTAACAGTGTCATGTGATTTAGCCTCAAATTTAATTGTTTTAAATATGTCTTTGTTTTGTGTGTGTGGCTTTATTCATTAAAAAATATTTGCCCACCCCAAACTCAAAAGGAGCCACACCTGAGGGTAAATGGCCTAAAAATACTCCCAAGGTTAATTGTGTAGATGTGAGAATTCAACTTATGCTTAATTTTGAAACTGAAATGTGGTTGATAATTTTATGATATGGTCTACCACAAATTAAAATGGATAAAAATTGGCAAATAAAATATCTAAAAACTGAATTTGCAAATGGGCTTTTAATTATAAAAGGCACTTTAATAGTTAAAGTTCCTAAAATATACTTTTGTGTAAATAAAACTATGAAATATAACTTCAATTTATGATGTGGATACAGTTAAGCATCATCATAGGAAAAAGATAATAAAATTTCTAATTACAAATAGTAGTTAAACTATATTTCTATACACTTTAAAGAGCAGTTATATAAATCATCCATAACAATGAGAGCTCCAGTCTTATAAGATTCCTTACAACTATTTATATAGAATAAAACCCACCCTACATGAAGACCAGCCACCATTCAACCAATCTACCCTCACTAAGGGTCAAAAAGCCAACTCAGCTTTTAATAGCAATAACTTCTGCAGCTATAGAAAGAGGATGTTCTTTCAACTCTAGACTGATTCCTTTAAGCTAAGAAACCTTTAGGAAACTAAAAATAACCCAAGATATCTATTCTTTCCCAATCCAAGAATAAACAGAAAAATGAAGATTTAGTTAGTTGCCTAATCCAATATTTTTTAAGTTTTTTATGTTGAACTGGTTAAAATTATGTTTTAAAATAAGACATTCAAGAGGTGGTGGTAAAAGAGGGTAAAGGGGGTCAAATATATGGTGATGGAAGAACTGACTCTGGGTTGTGAACACACAACGCAACATACAGATGATGTATTATAGAATTGTACACTTGAAACCTATATAATTTTACTAACCAATGCCACCCCAATAAATTTAATAAAAATTTAAAAATAAACAAAAAATAATAAGACATCCATCCCAAATTCCCAAAAACTTAAAAAAAAATTGAAAGATTCAAAAACATACTTGTTTTATTAAATGTTGGAAAGATGAAACACATAACATATAAGCCTGTTATTTTAGAGAAATAAAACATTTTATAAAGGCCATCTTTGAGTATTACTTTTTTTAATCCCAAAGAGTCACAACAAGCCTCTTGGTTAAAGAATTCAGCTTTAAATGTTGCTACTAATTATCTAGGTAAATAAGTAAAATTATCATTCAATGAAACACTAATATGGTGGCATAATTAATCAAAATTGTAACTTTGTTCTTAAGATGTTAAACTTACATCTACTATGTATAAATCATATCCAATACAAATATAAGATACATTAGAAAAAAATGAGTAAAGTCGCTTCTCACAAATGAATGTTAATAACCCTAATTTAAAATACATATATTTTATATTTAAAAAAATAATTATGATATATTATTTTGAAATGTATTTTTCTGTAGATGCCCTAAATTGGTCAGGGCCATAATAGCAGATTGCTAAATGGAAGTCAGGAAAGAGACAAACAGAAAATAAGTGAAAGTACGACAAGAAAAATTTCCCACAAGAATAATTTTTTAAGTCTATTCTTGAATTTTGATTCAAACAGCAAGAGGAAAATCTACATAATTCTCGAAAGTATTAATAAAAACCCTTGGGTTGGAGGGGGGGGCGCGGAACTCCACCGACCATTAAAAATAACCAAAATGTTGCCTTAACTTTTCCCTTGTCCACAATCTAACAAAATGGGAAGGCAATGAAAATAAACACTCCTATCTACCCTAAGAGAGGCAAAGAAAGCTCCCATTCAGTGCTAAGCCTTATTCCACTGGAAAACATACTCCTGAAAAGTAAATCCAAAACCACGAGCTCAAACTGCTTCATGCAGAATTTACTGAATGGCGGCCAAACGTTGTACACGCTGTCCTGAACCACACTGAAGGATATCTAGAGTTCTGCGTTCTCCATTTACAACTTGTACCTTACTATGCTTTCGCCACCACTGCAGAAACCGATTTTTTTTTAAATGAGGTTAAAATGTTCCTCCTGGCTCGTCAATCGAAAGAGGTCAATCTACACGCTGACCATCCCCCCCCCCACACACACACACACCAATTTTTCTTTTTTAATCAACACTGAGTTTGACTCCTCCAGTCGCCAGCACACCTTTTTAGACATCAGTAAGGGGGAAGGCGTTACAACGTCCCGGGAGCGAACGGAATGAATAAGGAGCCCTAAAACAACTTTTAACTGGCTTTCAGCTGGCACTAGAATAATCACCTGTTAGAATGGGCGCTGCGCTAGCACCCTCCAAGAGCGCCCGAGAGCGGGGATGCTGTTCCCAGTCACTTCTCCCAGGGCGGCAGGTGAAGGCGGTGAACGCGCATCCACACCCACCGCCCGGGGAGCGCAAACCTAAGCGAGGAGCGCAGCAGCCGGACACTCCGTTATCCTCACCCTCCACGGGCCCCCGCCAGGTGAGCGAAGCTCCATTGCGCCCTCGGCGTCCCGGCGCACGGCTCACCCCTGCTCGACTTCTCCGGCTGCCCGGGCCCGGAAAGGCGAAGTTTCTCTCCCGCCCGCGGCCGGGGCTGCTCACGCGCCGTCAGCTCTGGGCGGCTGCGGTCACCAGCGCCGGGCCTCGGGCGAGTCGGGGACCGCTGACAGGAGCCGAAGCCGGGACCTGTCAACCCCGGCGGGAAACAAAAGCCGGGTGAGGACGAGCAGGCGCGACCAGCCTCGCCTCCGCGAGGGGGAGCGCGGCGGGGAGGGGAGCGGCTCCAGTTGCCGCCCGGCTCCGCGCCTCCCGGAGGGAGCAACGGCCCCACGGCCCGGCGTGGCGCAAGGGGCCCCGCAGTGGGGCTGGGGGCCTTCGGCGCGCTGGCCTCAAGGCTTCTCTGGCCCCGCTCGCCCGGACACGCTGCTCCCCGGTCGGGGAGCCGCGTGAGGGGGCGGGGAGGTGGCACGGCGGCGGCCAGACCGCGAAAGAGGGGATTCGGCTCCCCGGGCGCCGCAGCTGCCCGCCCTATCCCTGCGGCCATGGCGCCGATACCTGTCGCAGCAGCTGCTTGTCGGTTCCGTCTCTCTCCGCCTCACCCGCGCCGCCACTCGCCCCTCAGCCCGCCCAGCAGGCCGCCCGCGCGCCGGACGCCGCAGCCCGAGACTGGCAGCGCCCGCGAGCCGGCCGAATCCCCGGGGCAGCGCCCGGCACAGTCCCGCCCCTGCCTGCCGCAGGACCCGCCTTCCATTGGGCTCTGGAGCTGTCAGTCCGCCCCCAAAAGGCGCGCGGGCTGTCGCTCTACTTGTTCGGATTGGTGGCCGCGCGCCGTCCATGCAAATAAGGCCCCGCCCCCGTCCATTTGCACCTCCGCCTTAGTGTAACCTCCGCCTCTTCACGCCAGCCCACGTGTCTGGCCCTAGCCCTTTGTGGGGGCGGGAGGGAAGGGTTGGAGGAAACTGACCGACGCCCACCCCCAACACACATACACCATCCCCTGTCTCCAGAGAAAGTAATGCCAGAACAAGCTAGTTGACTTCACATCCGAATAGTCTCTCTCTGAAAGCTCTGCCCTCCTATCTGTCCACCCGGCCTGCCGGGAGGATGGAGAGGGACAGGCCAGGCTGTTGTGTCAGATGAGCAGGCTAGGTTAGCCCCAGGAAGCAACCCCAGGAAGTCAATGTTGCCGAGTTGGGACTGGGAAAATCCCATCTCCAGAACCAATGTAGACATAGCACTTCCCTCTGACACTCAGTGACTGTGAAGACTACCTTTACCCATGGCTTTCTACCTTTCAAACATGAGGTCGCAGGCGACTGCGACAGCAAAGAACCTTAAGAAATGTTTGTGTTCTCTATCACCACCCCTCTCCCAAAGGGAGGCCTGCTGAGCAAACTCAGCTTCAAGAGGGGCCCAGGGCCCTCCAAGTAGGTGGCCACCCCTCAGTTGCTCCCATAGAGATTCCTGGGCCTTGGGGAATAACTAGATCAAACCCCTCGTTTTTTGAGGAGACAAAAACCTTGAGCCCCATAGCAATGAGTCTTCATAGTTACCTATGGAAACCTAATGTCTCATAGCCAGATTAGAAGTCACATCTCCTAGCTCCAAATCTGCTCTCTGCACTGTACCACGTTGGTCATTTAGATATTTACAAAGAAAGAGCCACTTCTACAAATCATCCCTGCCTTCAAGAGGTGGTGTCTGTAGGAAAGACGATTACAGCCAACACCGAAACCTCCTCAAGGGCAAGGGCCCTGTCTCAGTGCCCAGGAGCTTCCCTTTTTACCAGATGCCTGGGAAAGTCACTGAAACAATTTATTCGTACATTAATTCGGCAAGACAATGGTGATTAAAACTACACTGCATTCTATCACCAATAGATTAAGCATTCACTGTGCCTACTAACAGCAGGTTTTAAGTACTGTGCTATGTGCGGGGCATGCATAGACGAGAAAACATTGTTCGAGCCCTTGAGGGCTTCAGCCTACGACAAGACAGTGACATCCACAGTGCACATCAGTGCTCCTCATGTTACAGGGACTGTGACAGATATCTGCATAGGGCACAGTGGAAGGCTCCAAGGAGGGAGGAATCTGCTCTTCCTGGGAGAGGCAGGGGAGGTCTCATTGAAGAGGTGACCATAGAGCTGTGTCTTAAAAGATGGAGTCTTGAAAGATTGTGTTTGCCAGATGGAGGGATGTGGAAGAAGAAGAAAAGGGGTTCCCAGTGGGGCTGGGGTGGGTAGGGGGAGGTTAGCATGAACAAAAAGAATACAGACCTGGAAAAGCCTAGTAACTGAGGGAACAGCAAGGAACACTGTGGGCAAAACTGCAGGGCCGTGTAGCCATGTCCTAAGCTCTGGGACCAGGCTGTTTAGGAGGAAGACAGAAAGGCCCGGGAGGCTGCCAGGCTGTGTTGTAACACACCGCAGCAAACAACAGCAGGCCCTGTACGTACAGCTGCAGGCTTTTTTTTTTTTTTTCTAGGCCAGAGTCTGTGGGGAACAGTCAGTTCCACAGTTCCAATGGCAGCCTGGCCGGCCCCACCCACTCTCAGACAACCACTCCGGTCACTGCACTTGCCCTCCTCAGCATTTGGAAACACGTGTGCTTGCAATTTCCCTAAATATTGCTGCTGCTCTTCAGAATTCAAAAATAATGTGGGCTATGGCTGCAGACACCTGGGTGTGGGCTGAGCAGCCCTTTCCTAATGCACGGAGCAGTTCTTTGCAGGGCTTATCACCAAGGCTGGCATTGTGGGCATGTGACCTGTGCCTGGCTTAATGCTCTGTTGTTACCATCTTGAAATTCTTACTCATTTTTCAACAAGGGGCCCTACATTTTCATTTTGTGCTGGGACCTGCAAATTATGTAGCCAGTCCTACCTGTCACCGTTAGTGTCTTTGGGAAAGCTTGCAATACTGCTTAAACCACAGCTCAATTTTAAAGCACTTGGCATTCACTAGGTTTGTTCATATGTGCTGCATCACTTGATTTTCACAATGGCAATGTAGGGTAGGCCAGTATTACCAGTCCCATTCATTAGTTGAGAAAACTGAAGTTTGACAACCTTCTCCAGGTGGCACAGCTAGGAAGTAGCATAGCTTGTACTTGAACTCAGCCCACCCGAGTCCTATTCCATTGGCTACTTCCATGTTCGTTTCAGAATCCTTTCAAAGGCAGATTTGTACATGAAGGATATACTGTTTTAAGAGTCAGAACATGTGGTAGAGTGGATATCTGTCATTTCACTGCTGCCTGTCATCTTTTGAATAGTTTTTCATCAATTTAAAAAAATTTTCAGCCATTATATGTTTAAATACTGTTTCTGTACCTTTCCCTCTTTCCTTTTGGACCCCCAATTGAAACACACGTTAGACTTCTCACTACATCCCTTTCTTCTGTATTTTCTATCTTTTGTCCTTCCATGCTTTGTTCTAAAAGTTTCTTCTCACTATTTTTCAGTTCACTAATTCTCTCTTCAGCCTTTTAAAAAAAATTCTCTTAAACCCATTCATTAAACTTTTAAATTTGATTATTCTGTGTTTTTAGTTCTAGAATTTCTATTTTGTTCTTTTTCAGATCTGCTATGTCTCTTTTTATATCTCTTAGTGCCCTGCTATAATGTTCAAGCTTGGCTTTTTTTTCCATAAGCATGGTGAGAATAGTTGTTTTATGATCTGTGTCTGTTAATTCCAATCTGGCGTCCCGTGGGCTAGCTTCCATTGTCAGTTTTTTTGTTTGTTTGTTTGTTTTTTGTTTTTTTAATTTTTTTTTTTATTGGGGAACTGGGGGAATGGGAACAGCGCTGGGGAATTGGGGGAAGGGGAACAGACAAGTTGCTGTCGTTTTGTTCTTCAGTCTAGTTGTGGAGGACGTTGCTTCACTGGCCCAAGTTGGCACCATCATTGCGCTCTTCCCTGGCGAGGCAGATCAGTCGCCGGCTTCTGGACGGCCGCTCACTGCGGCTGCTGGCCACTCACGCTGGCTGCTGGCTACACATGGTAGCCCATGGCAACCCACTGCCACAGGGGCTGCAGCCTACGCCCTCGCCGGTGACTCACAGCAGCCCAGCTCCAGGTTGAGCTGTTGTTCAGCATCTTAGCTGTAGAGGGCAGTGTCACTGGCCCTCATATGTGGGATCCGAACCGGGGCCCTCTGGCATCCCAAGCCAGTTCTTAACCATCGCGCCACTCGGCCGGCCCCCATTGTCAGTTTTTACTACTGGTTCTTCCTCATCTTGTTGTATCTCCTCATGTACCTGGTTATGTTTTGGACATTGTATTAAAAAAAATCATTTGCAGCAACGATGATAATATCTTTCTCTGGAAAGGATTTTTATTTATTTCTGCAGGCATCTGGGGACACCAGTAAGCTAGGGTCACCTTAACCAATTTCAGGATATCTGATTTCTGAGTCTCCCAGGTGACTTGAAGCTATAGGAGGGTTTATTTATGGTCCCCACTTATTCAATGTTGCAGTCCTTTGAGGTCCCAGTCAGAGATGAGGAGTTATTGGGCCGGCCCAGTGGTTCAGTTGGTTAAGAGTTAGCTTCAGAGCGCGAGCTCTGAGCAACAGGACCACCGGTTCAATTCCCATGTGGGCCAGTGACGCTGCGCCCAACCTGAGCTGCCAACAGGCGGCAGGATGGCTTAGCTGGTGAGAGCACGTGCTCCTAACAACAAGACTGCCTGTTCGATGGTGGGCTACGCCTGCCGGCAACTAAGACTGAACTTGGCACCTTGAGCTGAGCTGCCACCCGGATGGCTTAGTGGATAGAGCATGCACTCTTAACAACAAGGCTGCTGGTTCTACTCCCGCATGGGATGGTGGCTACGCCCACCCGCAACTAAGATGTAACACAGAACCTTGAGCTTAGAGGCCACGAGCTGCCGACGGGCAGCCAGATGGCAACTGGCGCCTTCCACAACTAAGATTAAAGAACAACAATTTGACTGGCCCCACTCCCCAATTCCCCAACACTGTTCCCCTCCCACAATTTTCCAATTAAAAAATAATAATAACATAGGAGTTATTTTAGTTATATATTGTTCCATAGTAAACTACCTCAAAATTTAGCAATTTAAAACACATGTCAGCGGACTTTGTCTTAAAGGGACAGATGGTAAATATTCTAGGCTTATAGGCCATATGGTCTCTGTCACAACTATTCAACTCTCTTATTATAATACAAAGCAGCCATAGACAATACATAAATGAATGGCATGGCAGTGTTCCAATAAAACTTTATTTACAAAAACAGGCAGCCATCCTCAATTTGATAAAGGGCATCTACGAAAACCCAAAACAAATATCATACTTAAGGGTGAAAAACTGGACACTTTCCTCAGGAAATAAGGAATAAGACAAGGATGTCCACCCTTGCCACTTCTATTTAATATTGTGCTGGTGGTTCTAGCCAGGGCATTTAGGCTAGAAATAGAAATTAAAAGGCATCCAGATTGAAAAGAAAGAAGTAAAGCTATTTCTAGTCAAAGATAACGTGATCTTGTATATAGACAATTCTAAGGAATGCATACACTAAAAAACCATTACAACTAATAAACAAATTCAACAACAGTTGCAGGATACAAGAGCAATAACAAAAATCAACTGTATTTCTGTTCACTTTCGATGAACAATTCAAAAATGAAATTAAGAAAAAAATCATTCATAATAGCATCAAAAATAATAAAATATTTAGGAATAAATTTAACAAAGGAAGTGCCAAACTTATACTCTGAAAACTACAAAACATTGTTGAAAATTTAAAAGATCTAAATAATTGAAAAACATCCTATGTTCATGCATTAAAAAACATAATATTGTTAAGATGGCAATACTCTCCAAATTGATCTACAGATTCAGTGAAACCCCATCAGAGTCCCAGCTGACTTCTTTATAAAAATCAACAAGCTGATTCTAAAATTTATATGGAATTTCAAGGGATCCAGAATAGCCAAAACAAAATTTAAAAAAAGAAGGAGGAGGGCCGGCCAAGTGGCGTGTTGGTTAAGAGCTGGCTTGGGATGCCAGCTCTGAGCAGCAGAGCCCCAGTTCAGGTCCCACATGTGGACCAGTGACACTGCGCCCTCTACAGCTAAGATGGTGAACAACAGCTCGACCTGGAGCTGGGCTGCCCTGAGTCGCCAGCGATGGTGTAGGCTGCAGCCCCTGCTGCAGTGGGCTGCCGTAAGCTACCGTGAGTGGCCCCAGCGTGAGTGGCTAGCAGTCGGCGTGAACTGCCAAGAGCTGCTGTGAGCGGCCATCCAGGGCCCGGTGAGGGATCTGCCTTACCCAGAAGAGCGCAATGATAATACCAACATGAGCCAGTGAAGCAACGTCCTCCACAACTAGACTGAAGAACAAAAGGACAGTAACTTGTCTGTTCCCCTTCCCCGATTCCCCAACGCTGTTCCCCTCCCCCAATTCTCCAAGAAAATCTTTTAAAAAAAAAGAAGGAGGAGGAATCACATTTCCTGATTTCAAAACTTAGTACAAAGAAATCAACACTTGGTACTTGCACAAGGATAGACATATAGATCAATGAAATAGAACTGAGAATCCAGAAATAAACTCATATATCTGTGGTGAACTGATTTTTGACAAGGGTACTAAGTGTTGATGAGTAATGTAGAGAAACTGGAACCCTTGTGCACTGCTGATGGGAATGTAAAATAGTATAACCTCTGTAGAAAATGGCCCTTCCTAAAACGTTAAATGCAGAATTACCATATGATCCAGCCATTCCACTTCAAGGTATATACCCAAAAAAATTGAAAACAGGAACTCAAACAGATACTTGTACACCAATGTATATATCATTATTTATAATAGTTAATAGGTGAAAATAATCCACATGTCTATCAAGTGATGAATGGATACACGAAATGTGGTATATCCATACAATGTAACATTATTTGGCCATAAAAAAGAATGAAGTACAGATATGCTACAACATGAATGAATCTTGAGAACATTATGTTATTAAAAAAAAAAAAGCCAGTCACAAAAGACTACATATTATATGATTCCATTCATATGAAATACCCATAACCCAAGACAGGAAGTAGATTAGTGATTGCATAGGACTGGGGGTGTAGGGGAAGGAAGAATAGGAAGATGCTAGGTAAAGGGTCCAGGGTTTCTTTTATTTTTTTAAAGATTTTGTTGGAGAATTGGGGAAGGGGAACAGTGTTGGGGAATTGGGGAAGGGGAACAGCCAAGTTGTCATTCAGTCTTAGTTGTGGAGGGCAGAGCTAGCTCAGCTCCAAGTCCAGTTGCCACCCGGCCACCCGTTGGCACCTTGGGACTGCTCTGCTCAAGGTGCTATGTTCAATCTTAGTTGCAGGGGGATCGGGGGTTCGGAGATTGGAGGAGGGGGTCGTAGCCCACCATCCCATGCAGATGTCCAACTGGCAACCTTGTTAGGAGCACATGCTCTCACCAGCTGAGCCAACCTGCCATCTGTTGGCAGCTCAGCGACAGCTCAGCTTGGGTGCAGCCCACTGGCCCATGTGGGAATCGAACTGGTGACCCTGTTGCTCAGAGCTCGCACTCTTAATCAACTGAGCCACTCGGCCAGGCCCCAGGTTTGTTTTTTTTTGAGATGATGAAAATTTTCTAAAGTTAACTGTGGTGGTGGTTGTGCATATCTGTGAACATACTAAAAACCACAGAGTTGGATACTTTAAATGGATTAATTGTATGGTATGTGAATGAGTTATATTTCAATAAAGCTGTTAAAAAATCATGCAGGCATCCATGGGCCCTAGTTTGCTTTTTCCTGGCTTAAAAAACAATGCCTATTGAGGTGGCCAGTTAGCTCAGTTGGTTAGAGTGCAGTGCTTATTACACCAAGGTTGCCTGTTCAATCCCCACATTGGCCACTGAGTTGCGCCCTCCACAACTAGATTGAAACAACTACTTGACTTGGAGCTGGTGGGTCCTGGAGAAACATACTGTTCCCCAATAAAATTAAAAAACAAAACAAAAAACTATTGTATTTATTTGCTATATTTATTTGCTAATGAGACTGCAATTTAGACAGGATTTAGTAGAGACAATTGGTCTCTATTCTATGTGGCCTCAGTTGGGGCACCTTACAGGCCTGAATGATCTACTTCCAAGTGGCCTTACATGGAAGGCAAATGAGATGTTGGCCAGGGTCCTCAGTTCTTCCCCACAGAGTCTCTTCGTGAGGCTCAGCTGGGCTTCTCACAGTTGATGGTCTCAGGACAGTTAGATCTAAACATGGTGGCTGGCTTCCTTCAAAGGGCAAATGTGGACGTTGCCAGGCCTTCTTAAGGTCTAGGCCTGGAAATGACAGTGTTATTTCCACCGTGTTCTGTCAGTTAAAGCAGGTCACAGGCCAGTCCAGATTCAAGAGGAGGAGCTAATAATGGTGTGAATACTCAAATACCTGGTTCACTGGGGACCACTGAAGTAACAATCTATCATAGTATACTCTCTGTCCCGTAATGATTCACTTCCCCTCCACATGCAAAAGACAGTCACCACCTTTAAGGTCCTCAAAGTCTCACCCCATTACTGAACCAGGACTGAGCTTGAAGTCTATAATTTCATCATCTAAGTCAGATCCTCAAGTGATGCTCCTCTGGATCTGACTACCTTTGAACTAAAGAGACAAGCTATCTGATCCCCACAGGAAATGGTAAGGCGGAGAAAGGAAAATGTTAATAGATTATCCTATTCAAAAAGGAGGAAATGGCAGGCACATAGCAGCCACAGGTCCATAGCAATTCTGAAATCCAGCTGGGCACATGTCACCAATTCCCTGGTTAGGTCCCAGTCTTAGGGTAATTGAACTTCTTACATGGCAAGTGGCTTCCCCCAGAGACAAAATATGGAAGCTGCCTTCTTAAGGCTTGAACCAGACCTGGCACAACATCACTTCCATCACATTCTATTGGGTAAAATGGATCACAGAGCCAGCCCAGAGTCAAGAGGAATGCACAGAGGATTAATATCCGTAGCCATGGTTCATTGGGGGTCATCAAAGTATAGTCTACTACAGGGGTGGTTTATCAGAGTCTCTACCCTTGGTAGGCCCTGAACTCCAACTTTGTACCCCTAGTCCTAAGAAGGTGTCAAAAGCACAGCTCAACCTCTCCAATGACTCAGATCGGCAAATACGCTTGGGCAAAAGCAGTCCCAGGTGCTGGACTTACTTTGCTGGTAGGGTTGCCAGGTTTAACAAACAAAAATACAGGACATCCAGTTAAATTTGAATTTCAAATAAACAACCAATTATTTTTAGTATCAGTATGTCCCAAGTATTGCAAGGGCATACTTAACACTAAAAAATAATTGGTTGTTTATCTGAAATTCAAATTTAACTGGGACATGTACTAAAAAATTATTTGTTGGGCCGGCCGAGTGGCTCAGTTGGTTAAGAGCTTGCTCAAGAGTTTGAGCTCTGAGCAACAGGGGTTCGATGCCCGGCCCAAGCTGAGCTGCTGCTAAGCTGCCAATAGGTAGCAGGATGGCTCAGCTAAAAAAAAAAAAAAAATTGTTGCTTATCTGAAAATCAAATTTAACTGGGAGTCTTCTATTTTATCTGGCAACTCTAATCTCTCTGGAATCCTATCTTTTCATGTAACTTTGTCCAGTAATTCCTCACTATCTTAGATTTTTGATGCTTTTAAAAAAATATTTACCTAGAATCTATAGTTGTCTTTAATAGGAAGATTGGTCCAAATTCTATTGGGTTGTCAGAAAAGTCATGATGCATTTTTGCAACGAAAAACATAGGAAAAATACATCATGACTTTTCTGACAACCCAATAAATGGCCTTTCTACATTTTGGGAAATTCCCTTTTATGAGTTTTGCCCCTCAACCTGGGAGGCAGAACTCAAATTCCCAGCCTCCCTTGCAGCTAGAACATAGACATGTGACCAAGCTTTACCAATCACACACCCAAGGGGAACTTCAATTTGGAAGTGCAGGACATGAGGCTTTTGGTGAGGGGCTCCCACTTTTCATTGGACAGGTGGCTATAAACAATTCCATTTTTCAAAATGAAGCAAAGCTATGTACACTGTAGCAGAGATTGTTAGTCATCTCCTAATATCCATTTTGCTCTGATTTTTGAGCTGGGTACATGGTTACCTGGAATAAAGAATATGTTTCCCAACCTCCCTTGCAGCTAGGTGTGTCCCTATGTTCTGGCCAATGGGAGCTGAGCAGAAATGCCATAGGAAGTGTCCTTAATGGGAGAAAAGATGTCCCTCTCTTTTCTTACCTCTTTTTGCTGGCTAGATGCGGATGTAATGGCTGGAGCTAAATAGCTATATTGGACCATGAGGTAGAATCCCCATGTTGAGGATGGCATAGTAAAAGACAGAAGGAATCTGGGTAAGGTACAATTCCTGAAAATTGTAGAGTCCTAGTATTGCCTGGCTACTTATCTCTGGACTTCATTAATGAGAGAGAATGTCTAATTTTGCAAGGCACTGATATTTTGAATTTACCATTACTCACAGCTGAACCTAATCTTAACTGATATACACATATTGATGTGGAATAGTTTCTAAGATAAATTTTTAAAAATTTTTTGGGGGGAATTGGGGAAGGGGAACATTGTGTTTTTCCAGGACCCATCAGCTCCAAGTCAAGTTGTTGTCCTTCAATCTCAGTTGTGGAGGACACAAGCTCAGCTCCAAGTCCAGTTGCCATTTTCAATCTAGTTGCGGGGGGGCGGGGGTGTGCGCAGCCCACCATCCCATGTGGTCGAACCGGCAACTTTGTTGTTAAGAGCACATGCTCTTACCAGCTGAGCCATCCAGCCGCCCATTGGCACCTCAGCTTGGGTGTAGCTCACTGGCCCATGTGGGAATTGAACTGGTGACCCTGTTGCTCAGAGCTGGCGCTCTTAACCAACTGTGCCACCCAGCTGGCCCTTAGATACATTGTTAAGTGAAGAAAAACAAGGTGCAGACCAGTGTAAACAGTATGGTACTATTTTGGGGGAAAATGCAGATAGATATATCTATGTTTGTGTATGAGCAGCTTTTTCTGGAAGGATATACTGTTTGACTTTTTTTCCATGTGCGAATATTACTTATTTAAATGCCAACTTTAAAAAATAATAAAAAATTTGGGGCGGCCAGGTGGCTCAATTGGTTAGAGAATGAGCTCTGAACAATGGGGTTGCCAGTTCAATTCCCACTGAGCTGCAGCTGAGCTGCTGGTGGACAGCCGGATGACTCAGTTGGTTGGAGCGTGTGCTCTTAACAACAAGGTTGCCAGTTCGACTCCCACGTGGGATGGTGGTCTTCGCCCCCTGCAACTAGATTGAAAACGGCGACTGGACTTGGAGTTGAGCTGCGCCCTCCACAACTAAGATTGAAGGACGACAACTTGAAATGGAGCTGAAGGGTCCTGGGGAAAACATGCTGTTCCCCAATAAAGTAAAAAAAAACAAAACACAAAAAAACTAATAATCAAAAAGTTAAAATAAATTACTCAATAATTAAAAATGATTTATACTTTTTTTAATAATATCTCAAATTTTCTGCTTTTTTTAAAAGATTTTTATTGGGGAATTGGGGGGATGGGAACAGTGCTGGGGAATTGGGGAAAGGGGAACAGACAAGTTGCTGTCGTTTTGTTCTTCAGTCTAGTTGTGGAGGACGTCACTTCACTGGCCCAAGTTGGCACCATCATTGCGCTCTTCCCGGGCGAGGCAGATCAGTCGCTGGCTTCTGGACAGCCACTCACGGCGGCTGCTGGCTACATACGGTAGCCCATGGAAACCCACTGCCACAGGGGCTGCAGCCTACGTCATCACGGGTGACTCACGGCAGCCCAGCTCCAGGTTGAGCTGTTGTTCAGCATCTTAGCTGTGAAGGGCAGTGTCACTGGCCCTCAGATGTGGGATCCGAACTGGGGCCCTCTGGCATCCCAAGTCATTTCTTAACTATCGCGCCACTCGGCCGGCCCTGATTTATACTTTTAAACCACAATAATTGGTGGAATTATGGTTGCTTTTCCCCCTCTTTCTACTTTTCTATACTTTTAGGCTTCTATGCACATTTACATGCAAAATCATATTGCCCCAGGCAATAAAGATAATTTACGCTTTAAATATTTCTGTTTTGTTGATATGCATACACTTCAATTCCCAGGATCTCAGAGATATTGAACTACCTGTCTGGACTGAAAATCCATTCACCAATATATTGAGCACCTACTATCTATCAAGCACTGTTCTAGGTAAAAACACAGATGTCTTTGTTCATGGGGCTAAAGCTCTCATGGGGCAGGCAGTCAACAAGTAGACAAACAAATAAGATTCTTTTAGGGAGGGCTCGCTATTACAAAGAAAAAAGCAGGGTGATGTGATAAAAAGTGTTGAGGACACCCTTAGAGAGGGTAGTGAGGAAAGACCTCTGAGGAGGTTAACACTTGTGCTGAGACCTGAATGATGAGAAGGGGCCAGTTATGGAAATTGTGAGAAATGAGAATTCCAAGAAAGGAGCCCTGAGCATGGGAGAAACAGAGAGAAGGTCAGAGCAGATGAAGAGAGGTGATGGGGCAGGAGCAGTGGTTGGAGGGGTGGGCATATGTGTGCTTCACTGAGAGACTGCTCATACCTAACCAGATTGCTAAAATTAAAAAGACCAACAATACCAAGAACTGGCAAAGATATAGAACAAATGGAACTCGCAGACTTTGCTGGTGGGAACGTACAGCCACTCTGGAATACAGCTTCTTCGAAAGTTAAACGCATCCCATATAACTCAGTAATTCTGCTCCCAAGAGAAATAAAAAACATGTGGACACAAAAAGAGTTATCTAAGAATGTCCACAGCAATGTTTTCCATAATAGCCTCAAACTACAAATGACAACAATCTCCATCAACAGGAGTGGATAAAGAAATTGTGATAGGGCCAGCTGAGTGTCTCAGTTGGTTAAGAGCTCGCTCAAGAGTTTGAGCTCTGAGCAACAGCAGTTCGATTCCCGGCCTGAGCTGAGCTGCCACTGAGCTGCCAACAGGTGGCAGGATGGCTCAGCTTAAAAAATAATAATAATTAAAAAAAAAAAGTGATATAGCCACACAACGGAATACAATACAGCAATAAAAAGGAACAAATGAATACATGCAAAAACGGACAAATCTCAAAAACATGACGTTGAGCAAAAGAAGCCAGATGCAAAATGTACATACTGTGTGATTCCATGTATCTGAAATTCTAGGAAATGCCAATCGAATTCAAAGTGACAGAAAGCAGATTAGGGGCTGCTCTGGGCAATTAGAGATTGACTGCAAAAAGGAACAAGTGAAGGAAATTATCTATACTGTGATTGAGCTTACACAGGCAAACGCATTTGTCAAAACTCATCGAATTGTACACTGAAATAGGTGCATTGTATTATACATAAATTACACCTCAGTAAAGTTGGTCTAACACACACACGAAATGTATGCGCTTATTAACTAGTCTGGCACATTATCTGTCTGCTTCTATCTGTATTTTCAAAGAAGCAGCTTGTAAATAATCATTCCTTACCTGCTTACTTGTTTCCCTGTGCTCCTAACCCCAAAGTGAATTAAACCTGTCACCTAGAATTTCTAACTTGTGAGGCTGACTCACCACCTCAACCCTCACTGAAGCAATCTTTATCTTATTTTACAGAGAGCAGAGATTCAACATGATTAAGTCGGCAGGGGTGTTTTCCCTGGAGGCATCCTTGGTGAATGTGGGGGAGCTCCTCAAAGCCCCCAGTGGGTTCCTTTCCTTTGCTGACTAATAACACTGAGTCCTGGTGGCATCCTTTCAGCATTAGGCTCTCGGAGCCTGGGGAGGGAGATGACACCAGTCTGGCTGACTTGATGAAATAAAGAGTAATCCCATTCCATTCCACATACAGGTCCTGAGGAGACTGGGACACAGAGATGAGTGACACCTAGGCCCTTCTATTGAAGCCTTCACAGTCTCAGCTGAGTGGTCTTGGTTTGGTGGGCCTAAGACTCAGCCTGGAACTTATTCGATACACAGACACCTGAGCTCCCGGGAGGTTCTTATTTGGGTGGGGCGTTGTTAACAAACTCCCAGGTGTCCTGTGCAGATCATCTTTGGGACAGAAGGAATACTGAAACCATTTAGAGTAAGTAATAGCTGAAATTGTTCCAAATTTGATGAATGACACCCAACCAGGATAAACACAAGGGAAATATCACCATGGTATGTCATAATCAAATTGGTAAGAAAAAAGAAGTGACAAAGATAAACTCTGGTTTAGGGGATCTAAGAGAAAGCTATGGCAGGATAGGGGGCATTAGGAGAAAGCCCCAGAAGTGGTGGATAAGAAGGGCAAGTCAGGAGAGAAGGTGAACTTCACAGTTCAAAGTGAATCCTCAGGCCCTTACGGCTTGCTAAGGAGCAGCTAGTAGGACCTGGCACGGGGAAAGGGCCCAGGCTCTGTTTTGTAAGCTAATCCCCTCTCCACCTGCCCCTTCCCTTTGAGGAGCCAGATTTATATCCCACCCCAGCCTCGTTCTCAGAGACCTTTGGGCTCTCTCTGCATAACTGGATGGTGCTGTCACCCTGTTGTGTGAACAACAGGTACAGTATTTCCCAAGCCCAGCTACATGCAGGGCTGTGAGCTGGCTGCCCCCCAACTTGCCGAGAGGCACCAGTGCCTGCTCTCTGGGGACTTAACTCTAGTGTCTGGAACCTGGCTGACCCCTGAACTGAAGTTGGCCATGTGTACTCACAGAAAGTATTTACTCAGGTTTCAGTGCAGCTTTGCTTTCCAGTCCTGGCCCTACGGGCACAAAGCAAAACTAATCTTCTCCCAAGAAACCAGTGTATCAACCTACATAAGTGAGCAGAGGCAAAAAGAGGGGGTGACTGGCTCGGGACATTTGATGGTGGAGGAAGATATTGCTCACATCAACAGGAACCACACCTGTAGGGAGAAACCTGGGACTAGGGAGCGGTGACAGCAAAGGCCAAAGCCTGTGGCCTAGAACAGGGATAGCCCAGTGAAATTTTGTATCGTTTCGAAGATCCTTGGTTACAGTGACAATATTAGCTAATGTCCACAGGGCACTTATTGGAAGCTGGACCATGTTCTAGATGCTTTAAATGCCTTAACTAATTTAATCTTCAACAACCACCTCAGGAAATTGTGCCAATGACCTGCCAACCCAGCAAGCAGCCGCGCCTTGGCTTGTCCTCTAAGCCACACTGTCTTTCAGAAGTGAGCGTAGCAAGACCAAAGCTGTGGGCTGGCTGGGTGGCGAGCCAGCTGTGTTAGACTGGAGGACCAGCACGCTCTCCTGCCCTGGGGATTCTCCTTTCAGCTTTTCCCCAGTCTTAAAGGATCAATAGGATAGCAGATAGAATAGCAGAAAACAAAAAAAATCAACCATTTGTTCAAAAATGTACAGGCACCTAGGGTGGAAGTGAAGGTGATTTCAACCTCTCTACCTGGTCTCTCCACCCATCACATCCTCTCTTTGTTTCCTGCCTTCCTGCCCTGCCCTTTCTACCACCAAACCTGGGGGTCCAAACATTCTCTGGACTTCTCTGCCCTTCTCCCTTCTCTCCAATTCTTAAAATCTTTGAAGACTCAGCCTGAATCTCACCTCTTCCAGAAAGCCCTCAGGCATCCCTGGTTGGAACAACTCTGTCCTTGGCTTGTGCCTTGAGATGGGGTGTTCTTTTGGCAACAGCCAGAATTCACCTTACATCAGGTCACTTCTCAGTGTGTCTGTTTCCCTGCTGGCATAACCACAGGGATGGCTCAGTGTGTAGCTGATACCTGTCCATGTCATGGGCAGCAGGTCATGGTAAGCAGGTCATTAGAGGATCCAGAGAACATTTCTCTTCATTGACTTGAAAAACTTAGGCTTGGAGAGCCATATAAATTTCACGTAAAAAAACAAGAAGACAAGACAAAAACATGATATATGGGATTTTACTCTCAAAATCCATTTTCTTTAAAATTTTCTATGTTCTATAAAAATAAAATAGCTTTAGCATGGCAGACATCTTACCTAAATGAAGATGAGACCCACTTCTTCATTCTATTGAATTTTAATGAGTTCATTCCATTAAATTCATTCATTCATCAGACATTAACTGACTCCGAATGCTCAAAAGCTATGTAAGTTGGCAAATACTTATAACAGTGAGTGAGGCAGTATAATGCAGGGGTTAACTGCACAGACTCTTCAGCTGAATGGGCTGTGTGTAAATCCCACTCCACCCTTTACCAGGCATGTCACCTTAGGTAAATAAGTCACTTAAGCTCTCTGTGTGTCAATTTTCCCATCTATAAAATGGAGATGATAAATGGTAGCACCTATCAAGGTTGTTATGAGGATTAAACTTTATATCTATATCTATCTATATCTATCTATCTATCTATCTATCTATCTATCTATCTATCTATCTATCTATCTATCTATCTATCTATCTATCTATCTATCTATCTACACACACACACATACATACCGAGGGTGCCGAAAAAATGTATACAAGTGGACGATTTGGTCAACGTTGCTCAAGCAGTAGTTCGCCGTAATCAGAAGTGTCTGGACGCTGATGGGAACCATTTTGAGCCCTCTTGTAATTGCAGAAGTCAAACGTGACGTGATCATCGTTGGTATCAGTATATATTGAGTATTACAATTTTAATAGTTTTTTCCTTTCTTAAAATGTGTCTACATTTTTTTGGCACCCTCTGTGTATGTCAGTCAGCATAGTGCCTGGTCTGTGCAAGTCAAAGTGTTGGCTTTTAAATCGTTATTGTCAGCATTATCATTATTGCTGATAATTATTATAAAGTGTGTTCTAATAGAGACCAAGGACCTCCTCAGTCTGGAAAGATGAGGAGGTCCTTCTTAGGTCAAGGAGTAGGTGGACATTCCAGGCAATAGGAACAGCACATATGAAGGCTCAGAGGTGTATACCAGCATAGCCAGTTGGGGGAACTGGCAGGCTGGGACATCACACGTAGCGGGGCAGACTGAGAGGCGCTTAGCACGGAAGGATGGCTGTGCTGTGTCAGGCACTGTGGCCTTCATCCTGATGGTAATGGAGCAGGGACAGGCTCTAAGTTATAGATCAGCTGTGTCTTTGAGGCAGATGGTTCTGGCAGCAGTGTGGAGGATGGTTTAAGGCTGGAGGTGGGACCCCCATTTAGAAGCCCTGGGAAGGAGATGGTGAGAGACGTCAAGGCAGTGAGCCCTGAAAGGAGAGAGTGGATGGGAGGGATGGGACAAGAATAACCCATGGGATGGGGGACTGTTAGGAGGGGGTAGGAGAGGGCAGATCTGGGGTGGTCCCTAAGTTTTTGCGCTGGGCCACAGTGTGATGTTAGTAACCAATACAGGGAAGACAGCAGGAGGACCAGCCATCTGGCCGGTGTTTGTGGTGCTCTGAGGAGGGGTGGGCAGAGGTGACGGCCTCTCTCTCTCTCTCTCTCTCTCTCTCTCTCTCAGGAGACAGTCACTGTGTCCTACTCACTTATCTATCCACCCCCTCACCCTCCCTGCCCTCCCCAGGCCCAGGCTCTGTGCTCAGTGACTGCAGCTGAAGTGGGTTTAATGGGGTCCAAACTTGCTCTCTGCCCAATCCTGTAGATCCGGTAATTGTGTCACAGATACAGTCACTCCTCATCAGTCCACTTTAGGGGGCCAGCCTGCCTGAGACCCTGCTGTCACCCTCAGAGCCACACCAACCTCGGGACTAGACCGCCTTCAAAGCCTTCCTGGAACCTCCCGCCCCACGGGAAGAGAACACGGGCCCAAGGCCTCTGCAGCCACGGGAAGAATGGCTGTAACGGAGTGGAGAGTGAGAGCGTGTAAGCAAAGAGAAGGGCAGCCTCACATTTACTGGTCCCACAAAACAATGGCTCCTTGGAAATATTGTTGATAGAAGTAATGGAATCCTTACCCTTCTACCCCCATTCCTGTTAGGCCCCCAAGCCAGGTGCTGCCTGGAGGAAACTCATAGCTCTTGGAGCTTTCTCTGCTCCCCATAGGGCCATCAGTAAGGAAAATTAATACAAAAGACCCCAGTTTTATGTAAACCTAGAGGCAGCCAGACCCCAACAACGGAGCACTCTCCTGCAGCATCCGTGGCTCAGCAAGCACAAGGTCAGCTCACCTGAGAGCTGATGGTAGAGCGGAGGCCACATCATGGGAGAGTGTGTATATGTGTACCCGTGTGTGAACACCCATGTGCCTGTGTGCTCATGTGAGGTGTGCGCCCAGGGTGCATGCCCACTGCGTGTCTGTGTATGCCCAAGTGTGGATGTGCGATGAATGCGTACGTGTGCACAGTGCCTGCCTGGGGGAGGGCAGGGGAGCAGAGGGAGCAGTGGGGTACATTTTTGCAAAGTTGCTAGTCTGTTTGTGGGCAGATAGGTCGGGGTGGGTTCGGGTGTGGTCGTGTTTGCTGTGAGGGAGGGCTTCTGGCCAGATGTTTGAATAAGGGTGGCACAGGTGAGGTGGCGCAGCCATCTTCTGGCCGAGGCCCTGCCTGTTCTCATCCTTCCTGGAGTCACCTTCCAGGGTGGCCACCTTTGCCAAAAGCGCCCCAGTTTGGTTCCCTGGGTTGGACTGGCCTGCCCAGCAGGAAGGCACAGTCCCTTAGAGGCCCTAAGGAAGGAAAAGCTCAGTCTCTGAAAGCTGAAAGGGGCACGTAGAAGTGGGGTGGGAGCAAGAATTCACTTCAAGGTGGCTGGCAAAACAGACACCTTCCCGGCAGGAGGCCCTGCCATAGGACAGGAGGGTCACAAAATGAGTCAGGCTGTCTGTTCTGGCAGTGGAGACCTAGGTGACACCACTCAGTGGGTCCCCAAAGACTGTGGGGGCCTCAGGGAGCAGCATTTGAATTAGGTCCTACATGATTGGGAGAATGTCAGAGGAAGGAAGAGGGAGGTAAAGGGGCATTCCAGGCGGCAGAAACCGAGCAAAGGCACCGAGGCAGGAAAATGCCGGGTACACTGGAGAAAGTTAGAGCTAAAGGAACCGTAAAGCTCCTCCGGAGGTAGCCTTCCTCACATACATGGGAGAAAACCGAGGCCCAGAGAGAGGAAGTGCTTCTAAGACCTAGACGCAGAAATGAGGCCCCCTGACTTCCAGGTCAGTGCTCTCTCTGCTACTCCAGAAAGCCTGTGAGGGAGAGGCCAAGGAGTCGGACTGTCGATTTTGCTCCCTTTGCTTTCTTATCTCCAGCGAGGGAGAGGGCTGAGTCAAGGGTCCCTGTCCTTTGCCTGCCTCTGCCAGTAGCTAGCTGTGTGATCTGAACAAGTCACTGCACCTCTCTGGGCGCCTCATCTCCAATGTGAAGGGGGTATAAGGCCTCGCCTCACCTGGGCATGCTACCTTGGACTCCTTAGAGAGCTAAAAGCTGTCTTAGTCATCCTCCCATACCCAGCACCTAGCATTAGCTAAAGAACAGTGTAGGTGCTGAAATGAGCATTTTTAAACAAATGAAAGAAGGAATGATGAGCTCCTTGACTCTCTTCTACCGCCCTACTTTGAAAGCCTTGGCCGCTCCCCTCCCTAGACAGGATAAGGGGTGAAGGAGGCCCAGAATCGTGAAGACCCTGAAAGGAAAGAGGGACGATAAATAATTGTGCAGAGGCCTGATATCTCCCTGTCTCTGGGTGGACGCCCTTGAGAGCACCCTTCCTTGCAGACTTAGCCTTGCTGAAAACGACTGTGGTGAAGGGGCTGGGAGAGGGGCGCCAGCCTCTGGCAGAACATGGAGGCGGCTGGACCCAGGAGGAGCCCCGAAAGGCTCCTCCCTCACTCCCGCTCTCCCCACTCACTGAGTAGGTTCCAAGATGTGTCCCAAGCTCTCCTGTCCCCGTCCTGAGGGTTTGGGTGTGCTCTGGAACCTCCTGTTTACCAAGCCAACGATCCCTTAGTTGTTTTCCAATTCCAATAACCCTCCTTTTTTTGAGGCCCCCTTTTCACACGAAAAATGTTATCGCCTACTTCCAGCTTCCATGACAGCAGCTGTATTTCTTTTAACCTTGTAACACACACATGCATCTAATAATCTATGATGATAGAAATCAGATCGTGGTCACCTCTGGGGTGGGGACTGACTGGGAGAGGGCACAAGAGAACTCAGGGGTGCTGAAAAAGTTCAAAATCTTGATCTAGGTGATGGTTACATGGATATATATATATATATATATATATATATATATATATATGTGCGAAAATTCATCAAGCTGTTTACTTAGGATTTGTGCATTTTACTGTGTGTAGATTATACCTCAGTGAAGTACCTCTAGCATCTAAAAGACACACATCCAGAGAAATACATAGAATAACCCTGCTCAGCCTGTGCAAACACACCCAGACTGCCTGGTGCCCCACATAGTCCATTGTGCTGGCTGTAACCAAGCAGCTCCCCTTAGACCCCAATACAGACCAGGCATCTTGACCTCAGACACTATGAACCTCTTGCTCCCCAGGTTTATGGGAACACAGAGACCAGGGATGGGGTGGAGCCCATTGAACCTAAAATTTCCCATCAGTGCTTGACTGCAGCTCCTGTTCTGGTGAGTTGAAGGAACAGAAAACACACCCGTTTCCCCTTTCTGGGAGGGGGGTTTCCGTACTGGCCTCTCCGGGCTGAGTCTTGGCTGGGGGGTGGGGGATGATGTCCCCAGTGCAAGTCCAGGAGAAATGTACCTTCCATGCATCCCTGCTAAAAATAACCCTAGGCAGAGCTGCTGCCACTGAGCAGCAGGAAGAACAGAATGGTGTTTTGCTTTAAACCTAGAGAGGCAGCTCAGCAGTTGGGGGCGAGGGAGGGGTGGAAGAAGGAGGCTAGGGATCTGAGAACCCTGGCAGGACTCTCCACACCCCCACACCCCAGCTGCAGCTGGTCCTCTCAGGGGTGCCTGGGAGGGGTGTGTGAGTGCGAGTGTGTGGTAACAGGGCCTCAGCAGGAAGCCGGGGGAAGGTTGGGGATGGCTGGGGAGGGGTCTCTGTCCTGCTTACTGGAGTGTACAGGCTGAAAGGGCAGGAGTCACGTACTCCACCGGGTCCCCACCTCCTCTGAGAAGAGCTCTATCCTAGCAGCCCAAACCAGGCTCCCTCTGCGGGTCCCTGCCCTCCTGCAGTTTGGCCGCCTGCCCATGGGGACTCCAGACACACACAGGGCTGAGGATTGTCACTTCACAGTCCCCGGTACTGTCTGGCTTCTGCTCTGCCCAAAGAGATGGGGAGTGGGTGCGGTCCAGGGGTGAGGACTTTCCCTGGGAATGGGAAGTACAAGATGTGTCAGTGTCGGATCCCAGCAGGAGGAATGAGCGGTTGAGTGACAAGGAAGAGGCCCTCCCAGCTGCCCTCTCCTGGTCTCTCTCCGCCCACAACAGCTCCCCAGCCTGTCTCATGCATCAGAGGCCTCACATGGGGGCAGGACCATTCAGCAGTTGCCCTCAGCCTTCCAAGGTAACAATAAAGAGCTACCATGAATTGAATGCGTGCCATGTTCCAGGTACTCCACTGACCATTACGTGGATTATATCTCATTTAATTCTTTCAGCAAACCTATGGTATTGGAATTTTGCTCTTTCAATTTATAGATGACAAAACTGAGTCTTATATACTCATCCTAGGATCCTACTGGTATTACATGACAGAAACAGGACTTGAAGTCATGATTTGGGACACAGAGAATGTCCAGGATGACTGTCCAGAGAACCATGAGACAATTTTGAGACTTGGACTTTTCTGAATAATTTAGAATACATGGTTGCTATACTTGATACTTCAGTAGAAAAAAAGAAGAGAAGTGGCTGTAGAGGCAAAATTTGTACTACCAGTTATGATTTTGGCCAAGGAACTTAACCATTCTGAGCCGCAGTTTCCATCTCTACAAAATGAGTACAATAATCCTTGCAAAGTTGCTGGGGAGTAATGAATTTGAACCCAGCCTTTTTTCTAAACCTAGAAAACACCAAGGTCCTTCCTGCCTCAGGGCCTTTTCATGTGCTGTTTCCTATGCCTGTAACCCTAAGCCCCTAGATGTTCACATACTGGTTTGTTCTTGTCATCTAGGTTTCAGTTCAAACATAAGTTTCCTTAGAGGAGCCTCCCCTGACTACCCAGCCTACTCTATTACTCTCAATTGCATCACTTTTATTTTCTTTGCACTCAGCATAACCTGAAATTACCGTGCTAATTTATTTGTTTTGTTTCTTTGTTCATAGCCTATCCTCTGTCCCCAACTGCCAAGGATGTAAGTTTCTTGAGGGCTGGGACCTCTGTGGGGTTCAATGACCCCATTCCCAGTGCTCAGAGCAGCACCTGGCAAACATCAGAGCTTGCTAAACATTCATGAATGAATGAATGATTGTGCCTCAGAAACAGCATTATATTTAAGTGTCTGACTATCCCGCAGGCCCCGCTGAACCAAAGGGCAGTAAATATGGGTTCATAGGGGCTCGAGAGAGAGCTTTGGGCCTGGCTCAGGCCCAGTCCTGAAACTCCCAGGCCGCAGGGAGCCATGAGGCTGCTGGGGCTTCTGGCTGCTCCAGGATAAAGGTCAACCCTTTTGCCGGAACATGAGATTCTGCACTGTCTTGGCCTGCCTGTCTCTGGCCTCATCTCCCTGGGCTTCCCAACCTGCAGTCCATGTCCAGGCCAGACCAAAGAACTCAAGGTGCCTGCTGGAGAACATGGGGCAGCTTCACGCCTGTGTGCCTTTATACATACTGCTCCTTCTACCTGGAATGCCCAGCCCCCTTGCTCTGCCTGGCTAGCTCCTCAGTCGGACTTGAAGACTGGCCTCCTCAGGGGAGCCCTCCCTGACCCCTCTGGCCACACCCAGTCCTCAGCTTCCCAGGATATTGTAATGATCTGTTTCTGTGCATCTTCCCAAGTAGCCCAGAGATCTCTTGAGGAAAACAACCAGCTTTTGTGCCCTCAGTTTGAAGCACAATGCCTAATGCACACAGTAGGTGCTTAGTAGATGCTCCAGTACCACTTTTGGACTTTGGGTTCCCAGGCATTAACACAATTCCTGAAGCACACAGTAGGAGCCCATTAAGTGCCCACTAAATGCATGAACCTGAGCAATCTGACACTGGCAGAAGGTGGAGGCAAGGTGAGGAGTGAAGGTGGGGTAGGGATGGAAGATGCTTCTTGGGAAACAAGACAACGTCAGAGTGAAGAAGGCAGATTGGACTCAGGAAATGTCCCAGGAGAATGGACATGCAAAAAGCAAAAATAAAAAGCAAACACAGATGGATGGAGGCATATAAACAGGACTCTCATTGAGCAAGGGGAGAGAAAGTGAGAAGGAAGGATAAAAGAGGAAGAACTGGGCTCAGAGAGGACAAAATGTGCCCATGAGAGCCACAGAGGACAGGAAGCCAGAGATCAGGACAGGCCAGCTACCTACAGGATGTCTGGTGCCCTTGCTTCAGCCCATGGGGGTAGATAAGGGTGGCATGGGCAGTGTGGTGCTGTGGTCCCTTCTTAGAGTGATAGGGCTGGGTGAAAGGCCACATGTCACCAGGTTTTGGAACATCTTGGGAAACTCTTCCTCTATTAGCTCAGGGGAGGCCCAATATTATGAAACAAAGCACCCCAACTATCACAGTCATAGACCTAGTTTCATGCCCTTGGGTGAGCAACTTAGCTGCTTTTGCCTCCGTTTTCCCATCAGGAAAGTGGGTAATAGTCTCTTTACCTTAGAGGAACATTAAGATCATACTGAGTTAGGACATGTAAGAGAAATGTACACAGCCTGATACAAATGCCAGGGGTTGACATATGGTGATTTCTCCCAAGCCCTGCTGTGAATGGGTCCTAAAAGAGGCCATGCCACCATGTCACTGGTTTCACAGACAGATCTGAGTTCAGAGCCCTGGAACCTAGGCTCAGCCCCTGGTTTTTAGACCCCAGTGCCAGATCAATACAATAAGGCAAAGTTTATCCCCAGGTGAGAGGGTGAGAGGCAGCAGGCATACCAGCCGGCTGAGACAACTGACGCTGCTCACAGCCAGCAGGCCTGACTGACTCCACCACTGAGTGTTCTGGGGGGTCTCCACACCGCAGCCCATTACTAGGGCTGAAAACACTTTTCGGGCTAATCATACTTCAAGGTGTGCATGGGTTCCAAGGAGGAGGCAGAGTTCCTGAAATAATTTTTAGGGAGAAAAAAATAAGACTCTGAGGCTTGAGAAATCTAGCAGATCATTTAAAAGTGCTGGCTTTTTTTTTTTTTAAGATTTTATTGGGGAATTGAAGAAGGCAACAGTGTTGGGTAGTCGGGGAAGGGGAACATTGTGTTTCTCCAGGACCTATCAGCTCCAGGTCAAGTTGTCGTTCTTCAATCTTAGTTGTGGAGGGTACAAGCTCAGCTCCAAGTCCAGTCACCGCTTTCAAACTAGTAGTGAGGCGGGGTGGGGTGGGTGAGCGCAGCCCACCATCCCATGCGGGAGTCAAACCCACAACCTTGTTGTGAAGAACATGCACTCTCACCACCTGAGCTATCCGGCCACCTGTTGGCAGCTCAGCGGCAGCTAAGCTTGGGTACAGCTCACTGGCCCATGTGGGAATCGAACCGGTGACCCAATTGCTCAGAGCTGTCACTCTTAACCAACTGCGCCACCCAGCCAGCCCTTTAGAAGTGCTGGCTTTGATGTCAGACAGACCTAAATGTGAACCCCAGTTTTGTCACTTCTCTGAGGCTTAGTTTCGTTAACTGTCAAAGGGGGCTAACAATAGTACCCACCTCCCAGGGTTGCTACGATGAGTAAACGAGCTGGTGTACAAGTACATAAAGCCCTGAGCCCAGCGCTTGGTCCCTAGTCGGCAATCAATATTAGCTATTATGTGACTAATATTGCATGCTCTTGGGGGAGGAAAGCCAGATCATAAATGGATCGATCTCTGAATATCTAAGCCACTTTGAGATTAAACTTGTGACAACTCAGAATAGCATTAAGTCACCAAGTGTCAAATTCCATTTTGCAGCATCTGTTGGGTTGTCGGAAAAGTCATGATGCATTTTTGCAATAGAAAAAATACGTCATGACTTTTCTGACAATCCAATATTAGGAAAGTGTGACTTCTGGGCTAGTGGGTGGGATTCCCCTCCACCCTCCCTCTGCTGTGTTCTCTGTTACGATGGGGGAGGATCATGGATTAGCTGATCTGCCAAGATTTTGAGGGGGGGATGCAATTTAAATAGAGCCTTCAGCTTGCTAGTCTAGCTGGACTCAACAATATTACAGAAGTGCTCAGGTGGCAAGAAGTAGGGGATCAACCTCAAAAGCCGAGTACCTTCACATCCAACTTGGAGAGTCCATGGCCTTGGAGGCAGTTTTAGGGTTGGGTGATGAGAGGGAGAAAGCGGACAGGGCGCTTCATCCTTCCCGAGTCCCACTTCTCTCTTCCAGGGCTCTCTCTGCACCCCACCCCTACGTCCTACAAGAGTTTAGAACCCAAGCATGACCCACCACAGGGCTGGTGTGTGGGGGGCAGGTGGGAGGAGGGCAGATGAGAGCAGGGGTGACTGACAGCAGGATGCCACGGCTGAAGAAGGGAGTATAAATATAAAGTGGCCGGTGTAGGACTGGACAGAGGCCATATGAAACACACGGTACATTCCAGCTTCAGCGTAACAAACTGTACCAGCCTTTTTGAGAGCTGGGAGCGCTGAGGAGGGGAGGGAAGTGCGCAGAGGTTCCTTCGAGGTTGGCCTTGCCTCCTCCTCCCCCAGTTCTCCCACAGCTCGGGCACTGCAGGGAAAGTCCCAATGTTCCTTTTGCAACCACAGGAAACCTACTATCCCTGCTTACACTCTGTACCCAGTGTTCTTCTCAGCAGCTCCAGACTGGGAGGGAGCAGTGAGTGGGGGGAGGGGTGGTGGTGGTGGTACAGGCAGCCATAGCCGCCCAGGTAATATCAGGGGAGGTGGCAAGCATCACTGGGACTCCGGCTCAACAGTGTCATAGCCTGTAAGCGCTGCAATGGAGGTACAGATGACAGCAAGGTGTAGAGAAGGAAGTGCCTTGCCCAAGGTCACACAGCCAGTTATTCAGCAGGGTGGGACCAGAGCGCATCCAGAGCTGGGCAGTGCTGGGCAGCCCTCTTGGGTGTAGTGTGTAGGAGTGGCAGGCCAAGGAACAGGCAGTGCCCGGGGACTTAGGGTGGGGAGCCCAGATCTAAGGCTGCCTCTACGCTCTGGTTGGCTCTGGGCAGGTCTGGCTTGGGCACTGTCCCCTCTACTCCTCCCAACCCTACCCCCGTCCTTAAACATTAGAGATAATGAATGTAAAGTGCCTAGCATGGAGGCTGGTGTGTGATGTCAGCCAGAATGAGTCACCTCCACGCCTCCTCTCTCCTCCTCCATATGCAGCTCAAGGCCTAGAACCTCCTGGGATCTTTCTCCCATATCACCACCTCCTTGCTACTGAGTCCCTATAGCTCTTACACACATTTGGTACTCACCACCTGCTGGCTTGGGTTATTATTTAACTTCACACACTGTGTGTTTGTCTCTTCAACTGGCCTGCAAACTGCCCAAGGGCAGGAAATTATTTCAATACACTCAACATGTATTGAACATCAATTCCAGGGCCAAGTTTTGCTTGTGGGGGATGAGCTCCAGTGATGGGGGAGGCCTCAAAGAAGCAGACTTTGTTTCTGCCTCAAGGACTTTCTAATCTGGTTAGAGGAACAGGCTTAGTAAACAGATCACTAGAATGTAAGACAGGCCATAGGCTGGGCCAAACCCAGCGTGTTGGGCATTCGGAGAGGAGAGGAATCAGATTTGACTGGCACTGTGCCAAGCAGGCTTTATGAGCTGGAGCTTGAGAGATGGGTAGACATGGAGGATGGGATCTCCTGTCGCAGCAAAGGGCACAGCCAACGTGGAGGTGGGAAGGAGGGAAAACAAAGGACTTTAGGAACTGTGTCTTAAATTGTAAGAAATAATTTAATTAAAATTTAATTTGTTTAAGAATGTAAACTTGAATGACATCCTTAGCAGGACCCAGCAGAGCCTTCCATACGGGTAGGTGCTCAGTATGTAAGTCCTTTGTCCCCTCCTTGGTTTGTAGACTAAGCAACCTCCAGGATTAGCACTCAGTGATGTCTTTCTGCAGAAGGATGGTAAGGAGAAAACGTGGCTCTGAATAAACTCTTGGGGGTGGGCAAAGGGAGAGGTCAGGCTCTAGTTTGGGGTCGTCTTCATCTACCCTGCCCTCGGCTCCCACCCGTTGGTGTCCCAGCTGTTTTTACTCCTGGCCTCCCGCCAGGGGTTTCCCAAACTATCCAAAAGGTCTGGGCTCGGTTTGCCAACCCCTGGGAGTCCCTAGAGTCTCCAGGCTGGTGTGAAGAACGGGATCAGGAAAGGGAGCCGAGGAGCTGGGAGGCTCCTCCGGGGATCGCAGAAGTTGGCCCCATCTACCCGGCTTCCGTTGTCACGTGACTGCATCCCAGGTCTCCCAAGTCTGGGGCTGGCGCGCTCCCAGCTATCTTCTTCCAGACTCCCGGGCCGAGCGCTGATGGGGCTTGGGCGGCAGGCTGGGCGGCTCCTTCTCCCTCGTGGAGCGACACCACCTGCCCCACCCCCCAACCGTGCTACTCCAGGCCCCATACCCGCCTGGGGTTCCACACCCGGGCTCAGGTGGGGGATGGAAAAGTCTGGGTGCTCTAACGCTGAGGACCGCGCAGGGCAGCGGGGGGCCACCCGGCCTGGGCGCACGTCCCTGGGGTCGCGCAGCCGCCGCTGGCGGTCCCTGGGGCCAGCGTCTGGCCCCGGCCCCAGCGCGCACTCGCAGGCTGCGGCGGCGGGGAGGCTGCGCGCGGAGCGTAAGCCGCGAGCACAAACAGGGCGAGGAGGCTGGTGTGAGCGCCTGGGCCCCGTGCCAGCGCGCCGGGGCTGGAACACAATGTCCCGGGCGGGCGGGCGAGCGGGGAACGAGAACAGCCTGACTCAGCAGCTGGGTAAGTGGGTGTGCTCGCTCACCAGATCAACCGCTCTTGCAGCCTGCGGTCAGCGACGACCGACTCTCGGAGGCTCCCTGGAGCGGGAGGGGCGAGCTCACGGCGGGCTCCTTGGCCCCCGCCCCTGCCTGCCGCTCGCTCGCTCGCTAGCTCAGGACTTCCACGTGGCCGGTTGGCGGATCTCTCTGCCTTCTCGCCCCTCCTTTAAAGCGTCTCACAGCCCCCCAGCCTAAGCAGAGCAGGCTCTGCCCACCTGGGAGGGGCACTCTCCTCACCCCACCCGGCAGGTGTGGCCGGGCATACAGCTGCTGGATACATTGTCCCATTGCCTCCAAACCCCACCATTCTGGAAGGCCTCTGATGGATGTAACCCTTCGTTGCAGATGGAGGTAGAAATTTGTTCTAGGGTGGTGGCGGGCAGAGGAAGAGGATGCTGGGAGAAATGGGATATAGGGCAAGATCTCCCCCATCTCTGTCCTCAGCTGACCCAGAGTTCAGAGTCTCTTCCTGTCCCCTCCCCTCAAAACCACTGGGCCCCTGAAGATTTCCTCAGAGGGAGGGAGAAGCAGGTGGGGAGGTGTTCCTTGAAGCCTGAGACCCTGCTTTTCTGCCTTACCCACCCTCCTACCCAAAGCCACAACAAAGACCTATGAATCCTGCCACTGAGCCATAAAGCTTCTCCTTCCTCCTCTGCCTGCTGTCCCCTGTGATCTGGTGGGGCCATTGTGAGGATGACAACCCCAGAGCCAGGAGCTCAGATGGCAGCCCAGAGCTGGACTCTTCCTGAGGGGCGGGAACTTGTCCCACGCCCCAGCCAACCGGGGTGTCTGCAAGGTACCCCAGGGGACAAGCTGTGCCTGGAGTGTGCCAGGGCAGGCAGGGAGGGGCTCCGTCCTCTGCCGAGTTCCAGGAAAGGCTCTGGCAGTCACCACAGGCCTGGGCTCCAGGGCCTTCGAGGGTGGGGCTGAGGGAGGGACCTTAGACTGCTGAAGTGCCTCACCTGGGCCTCACACCCTGGGGCCCATCTGATGGCATCTCTGGCACCCTCTGTAGCCAAAGGTGAGGAGATGGATGCCAACACAGGCCTGGGCCATGGACCACTTTCCCACACATACAGGCATACTTCCCACACATGTGCTTACCCAGCCAACACAGATTCTCCCAGTCAGGAGTAACCTTCACTATCATCGACTCCAAACTTCTACCTGATGTATGAAACCTGTCCACGATATCCAAGGTCAGTGATTGTTCTGAAGCTGTTTGCATACCTACAGAGACAGGGACACTCCGAATGTAGCCCACTGCCCTTCTGGACTTCCCTGTCTCCAAGCCCAGTCACCTACAGGACACCTGCTCTCACATGGCCTAGAAGTGACTGAACTTATCCTCATGTCCCTCGCACCAGCTCCTCCCCAATGCCCACCATGACCCTCCCATCCCCCAAACTCACCATGATGGTGGGTTAATTTTTAACTATTTTCTCTCCTTCACCATCCTGTATCTGATCTATTACCAAATTCTTCCTGTTTGTTGCTTGTATTACAAAATGCATTGTTTGTTATTTTTCTCATTCACCTCTTTCTCTCCAACTCCACAGATTCTACCTTTGGCCCAAAATCCCACAGCAGCTGCCACACTGTCCTTTCTAACCCAGGTTTTCCCTTCCTCCTACACACCCTGCTGTAATAACCTTTCTCAAACACTGTTTATTGTGTATGTTATCAACTTCGGAGTCCTCAACCAAGCACATTGGGTACACGCTAGCTGCTAACCTGTGTTCCATATGAAGGGACCCGAATTCATTCATGGTGTGCCCAGACCATGGAGTCCAACACTGTGCAGAGCAGGAGCGCAGCAGAGTCACTGATACGTTTGGTTGCTCCTGTCTCATTCTTTCAGTTCTCCCTCCTGACTTGGTCTCCCCATTCCCATCAAGCCTGTTGGCTTCCTGATGCTCACTCAGGTCCTTTTGTTTTGAGGAGCCACTATGTTTCATTTCCCAAAATCTTCAGAGAGGGGTGGGGAAGGGAGAAGCTGACATCCAAGTTAACATCCGTTTGAGCCAAATACCAACTGCATAGACTTTGAGTGCAGAGTGGAATGAGTGTAGCTGCCTGCTGGGAGCTTCTGCTCCAGTAAGAAACAAAACCAGGGAGGAAGGTGAAAGGCAGAAAAGACACTGCGTGCAATCAATGGCTTTGGGGTGTTTAGAGAGATCTCACCATTAGAGATCCCAGCCTGCTTAGCTCTGGGTCCCTGATCTGATGCCCTTGGGTTGTTCTCTTTCTTGGCACCATGTCACACATGCACATACATGCGCGCGTGCACACACACGCCCCCCCCCCAATCACTACCTCGTGACCCAGCTCAAAATCTACCATCTGCAGGAAGGTTCTGATAATCTCCACCCCCGCTTTGACCATTTTGGTATCACCTTCCCTCTGAGTTTTATGAGCTGCCTTCAGTCTTTTCACAATTTATTATTTAGTTATGAACTGTAGTATTTTCAACCCCATAGAGTATAAGCTCCTTCAGGGACAGTGTCTTTTGTTGGGTTGTTGGAAAAGTCATGATGCATTTAATGCAACGAAAAACAGAAAAAATACGTCATGACTTTTCCGACAACCCGATATTTATGTTTGTTTATTTATTTAATATCTACTTATTTTTGAGAAGGAAGGAGAGATAGGGCTCTCTGACTTTGGAGGCCACGTAGACATGGGTCTGGATCCTGGTTCCAACACTTAGCTGTTTGGCCTAGGGCAAGTCTCTTAACCTCTCTGAGCCAGTTTCTTCATCTGTGATCCTTACCTTGCAGAATGAGGGGCAAAGATGACAGAATACAAAGTGTCAAGAAAGTGCCTGTTGCAGACATTAGCTTGTCTTCCCTGCACAGTGGAAGCCTTCCCTGAATTGAGGGACAGGGTTCCTTAACTACCCACCCTTACTGAGACACTCTTAAGTGTGAAAAGGGACATTACTAATAATTACACCGGTTCTATAGCCGTAACCCCTGGACGTATGGCCACCCTACCCTAACAAGAACCGGTGAGGGCAGGGTTCGGATCCAGCGTCGGTGTCACCCCATGCCTAAGCATGGCACCAAGCATAGTTCAAGCTCAATAAACATTTGTTGAATGAAACAGCGAACAGAACCTATTCTTCTCTGTTTCTCTCAGCATGTAAAGAAGACTGAAAGGCTCGCTCTGCTCCCCCTCCCCGCCACCTCCCCACCCCCACCCGGGTCCTAATGCCTCGGGCAGCCTCCTTTCTCGAAGGTCTCGCAGTCCCCAGCCCGCTTCCGCCGCCCCCGGTTGTCTTGGCAACAGTGACGTGCTGAGAGGGGCGTCACCTCTCTCCATCCTCTGCCTGAGCCGGGGGCCCCTTCTTATCCCAACCAGGGAGAGGATGACGTTGGGGTCCTCTATCTTCTCACCCCACCGCAGGGCCTGGAGCAAACAGCATCCATCTGGCCGCCCCACTCGGGCGCGTGCGGGTACCCACCTCCAGCCCCCTCCGAAGCCCTGAATTGGCAGGGGCTGGGAGGATGCCGGCTTCAGGCCGGGGAATCCCACTTCACCCCTTCACCCCCGACGAGCCAGTGGATCCCGAGAACCCGGGCCCGGTGCTCAGCCCTGGCCCGCCCCTACCCGGGCAACCCTCAGGATCCTGGGGGGTGGACGGGAAGGGTAAGACCCCAGGGGGCGGCCGGGCGCCGTGGAGCGCGGGAGAGAAGGAGTTAAACAAGGTGCCGGCGCCGGGCGCGACGGGGGTGGGGGAGGGGAGCGAAGGGAAAGTGAGAGCGGGGGCGCGGGGGGGTTGGGGAACGGGAGCGAAAGAACATCCTGTGCCCGCCGCCGGATGCGCGCGGGGGGAGGTAGACCCGGGAGGGAGGGCAAGATGGGGGAGGCCCGGGGCGGGGAGAGGCGTGGCCCCCACCCCCACCCACTCCTCCTCCTCTGGGGGCTCCGCCCCCTCCGATCCCAGGGCCTTCGCGGCGTTTCTTCGGGTCCCCACGCTTTCGTCTAAGTAGCGAGCTAGCGAGAGGCCCGCGAATCTGGTTCCTGGGCCAGGGTGAGCGCTGGCTGGGAAGGAGACGGTCTCGGAGAGTGTGGGATCCGCGGCGAGGCACTGGCGCCCCCCCAAGCCTTTCATCTCCCAGCTTCTGGTTTTCTGCGGGGGAAGCTCGCACGTGTTGAACGTCTTCTGTGCACCGAGAGTCATAACACACATTCTCTCATTCCTGACAACAGCATTTCCCGGTAGTAGGTAGATATTAATAGACTCGTGTTCCGGAGGAGGAAATTGAGACTCAGATTATGGAATTTGCCCAAACCCAAGCTGGTCGGACTCCAACGGGGTTTTCGTTATGAAGTTATACTAATTTTCTCTTAGCTTCTCCTGTGCTTACAACAAGCACTGGGCCCCGCCAGGCTCACCGTCCTTAATGGCACTGCACTCTGTCTGCACAGTAAGCACCCCGTAATATATTCGGTTTCTCTAATTTCTCTAACCCGAAGTTATTCAAGGCAGTTAAATGGGTTACAGGAATTGAGAGTGATTAGCTTGAAGACCAAGGTGTGCCGGGTACAGGGTGAGTGGAAGGGGCTGAATGATGTACTTTACTGGCCTCACTGAGGCCCGCCATCTGTGTGCTCACTGCCTTACCACGCTCAACGTTTTTTTCCAGGTGAAACGTCTTATAATAGTTTTTATTACAGTCAGTGTTTGGTGAGCTCTGTGTGCTGGGCACTGTTTCAAGTTCTTAATCCCCACAAACAACCCCATGAGGTGGGTATTATTCCCATTTTACAGGCGGGGAAAATGAGGCACAAAGAAATCACAAAGCTGAGTCAGTGACTGAACTGCTTTTGAACGTCGCAGTGGCTAGAGCCCACATTCTCACTGAACTAAACTGCACCTAACAGGATGGGAACATCAGCCTCGAAGGTAGCTGGTGCAGATGGCAAAAAGGGGTGTGATAAGACACCCCATGCCCTTTTGCCTTGGTGAGTGAGGGTGGGTAAGAAACTTGGGGCTGGCTGTGTGTATATGGAACCTCAGACTTCTCTTTAGCCCGTGGTTCCAGATTTCTGGATTTGACAGGAAAACCAAAACAAGAAAACAAAAGCCAAGTTCCCACAAAGAGTTGCAGCTTTAATTTATGCTCCCTAAGAACATTCAAAACAGAACTGCCATCTATTGTCACCATCGTTTCATAAAAACAAGTATATTTTAATTCTCAAACTAAGAAAGACATCATGCGAATCAAAAGCAGTCATTCCAAGAAAGAACAGTCATCGACTTTATACCAATAAATATACATTCCTCTGTCTTTTTTAGTTTTGCTGTGGACTAGTGAAAATGTCCTACTGGGGATGCCTCTGCCTTTAATCCCTTTGAATCATTTAAGGGCAGAACCAAAAGAAATGGGCTTTAGGTATAGCAGGAAGGAGTTAGCTTAGAGCCTTCTCCTTTGGAGGTCTTTAAAGAACACGGGAGCACTGTGTTTGCTTAGGATGTGAGGGTTGCAGAATCAACTCCATGGACTGGAGAGACCAGTAGCTCTGGGTCACAACCCAGAAAAGGGCAGGGACCTTGTTCTGAAGAATCTATCCTCAGATCCACCAGGGTAGCCTTGGAACCTAAAATAGTCCTCATCAGGCAACCTTCCTGGAGTTTATGGGTGGTGACTGGTGGTCCCAAGGCAGTGAGGAGGCCTCTGGGGACCACCACTCACTCCTCCTTGCAGGGAGTCCATGTAGTCACCCACCTCGGGGCTGGGTAGAGTGCTAGGAATGACCCTTGAGGAGGACTGAAGACAGAAGAGAGGAAAGGAAGAGAATGGCCATGACAGAGTGTTGTTGCCTGCAGCCCGGGTGTGATGGGTGAAGGCTCTGGATGGACAGGCTTGGCTGGCTGCAGTGTCCTTGGGGATGCTGTTTTTCCATTTTCCCACCTCCAAGCCCAGATGCAGCCAAGGACCCAGAGCCTTCCAGCAGGAGCTCACAGCCAAGCAGGTGAAGCCCTGTTCTGGTACAACCATGCTCAGTGCTGGCTCTGGGCCAGAGCCTGGGTTGGGGCTTGTCACTTCCCTGTTCTGTACCAGAAGGTGAGGCCAGCGGGTATGGGGGCCACTGGGGATGGGGGGAAGGGAAAGAAGGAGGGAAGATGTCTGGTCTCACCTGCCCCATCCTAGTAGTGGTGAAGACCAAGGCCTCCAAAGTTGGGCGCTCATCCTCCAGGGTGGTGGCACCTCCTGACTCCAGAGGAGGCCTCAAGCCTCATCCTGCCCTGTGTGTGTTGGGGGTGGGAAGGGAGAACTGGGGCATGGTACTCACAGATTTAGGCACCCATGATTTAAAGGCACAGACCTGCCCAGATTTTAATCTTGGAGTTTTAGAATGGTGAATCTGGATCTCCTCAGGTTACAAACGCAGAAACAGACTCAGGCAAGGGCAGTTCCTCCTCTAGGGCCACACTGGTTAAATGGGCCTGGAACCCCTGTAAACAGATTCTCCATCACTGTTCTGCCCTCAAGTCCTCAAAGAATGTCAGAAATCAGGACTTGAACACCTCTTAAGTGTAGGACTGTGCTGAATGTTGGAGATGCGACAACTGCTCTCAAGAGCTTTTGATCACACAGGTAAGTATGCTATAGGAGAACACATAAATGCTGGAAGATGACGGATTTGCCTCGAAACTCTGTGCAAAACTTTATAAGGTGCTCCCCTCCCTTAAGGGGACCCTTGCCTGAGGCCCAGCAGTGGATGTATGGTGAAGAGATCAAAACTGGAAAGGCCAGGGAAGTGAGGGGGAACAGGGCTGCCTGTGGGTACACCCCAAACACCCCTCCCAGGAACTTCCAAAGGCTTCAGCCTGGAAATTGGGCCTCTGCTGCCCTCTAATGGAGTAAAGGTAGCCCCTGGAACCACCTGCTGGGGCCCCACCAACCTAGCTCCCCTAAAGAAAAGGCGACATGAAAGACCTTCCTGCCCTAGACTTTTTATTTCCAGAGTCCTGAGATTCATTTCCTATAGCCTCCAACCTAAGCTTTCTCTCCTTCCAAGCACCCCTGGCTGCCCAGGTTCCTTTGTTACCTAGGTTTCGATTCTGATACCCTGGGTTCTTGGCCCTGCCAGAGTTCTGGTTCCGGAAGGCCCTTGCCAGGTACCTTGGGCCTAGCTCCCACCTGGGCGCAAGGTGGCGCTGAAGACATGGGCAAGCCTGTCTCCCATAGCCTGGGGCAATTGGACATCCGCAAAAGTGTAGTGGGCCTGGCCACGGGTGCTGGGGCCATCTACCTGCTCTACAAGGCCATCAGGGCAGGCATAAAATCCCAACCGCCCCTCAGCACCACCTCGCCCATCTGCATTGCTCGTGAGTGTCTGGGCTCAGGGGGGAGGGCTCTGCCCCAGGAGGCACCTGCTCCCGATGCCTCCAGTTTGGGAGGGCCCAACGGTGACTCCTCCAGGTTCCTCTTTCCTTCCTATTTCTCTTCTGCATCTTCCTCAAAACTGCTCTAGAGATACTAGCTCAGGGTCCCTGGGTGGTGGATGGCACTCAAGGGGGATCCTCAGGCCTCATCTGGCAGGCCTTAAATTCTACATTCACTCTGGCTTCCAGGATGCCGCCGCATGGACATTTGGCATTAGCAACTCTCCCTAGGGAAAAATTGGGGGACCTGCTTGTCCAGAGCCTCTGCTAGTTCATATGACAACTTTGTACAAATGCCAGGAAATGGTTATAGTAAACATTAAAAACTATGATGTTTATGATACTAATAATGGAGAGACCAGTAGCTCTGGGTCACACCCCAGGGAAGGGCAGGGACCTTGTTCTGAAGGATCTATCCGCACATCCCCCAGGATAACCTTTGAACCTAAAATAGCCCTCAACTGGCCACCATTTCCTTCCTGGAGTCATGGGTGTTGACTGGTGATCCAACGGCAGTGAGGAGGTTTCTGGGGGACTCTACTCCTTGCAGGGAGTCCATGTAGTTACCCACCTCTACTACAGCATTAGACATGGTGCCCTCATGCAGTCCACATCCTGTTCAACTGTACATGGTGGTTGTGCCTATAGCAAGAAAGCTTCTCTTCAGTAAAGGCAAGGCAGCTTTGTCCCTAGGTCCCTCTCCCCAACTTCCCAACCCCATTCTTTCATCGCCTCTGAGTCCACAGCCTGAACTGGGCTTGGGTGGCTGTCTAGGCCTGGCGATCGAGCGAGAGCGGCATGGGCGGTACTCGGGTGAGCTCCGGAGGCTTCTCAACTCTCTGGATTACAAACAGGATGAGTACACCAAGAGCATGATCCTGCACAGCATCACCCGCTGTGTGTACTTGCTGGAGGCTGAGGTGAGGGCAGGGAAGCAGGGGGTCCCTCCCCATCAGCCAGGCCCTGGAGGCCACAGCTGATCCTTGCTTGCCCACCTTGACTGGCCAAGCTGTGTCCTGGGACCTGTCTCTTCGGCTGACGGCAGCGGGAGGGGTTGTGCTGAGAGGTCTTGGTGACATGGGCGGGGGAAGGGGGAAAGGGGGGTGGGCAGTGGGCCCAGGACCCCTGCTTCTGCCTCTTCCCTCTTTTGGCATGCTCTAGGCCTCTGCTTGTACTGCTGAGGACATTGTGTTGGTGGGCTCCATGCTGGATGACAAGGACAGCAGTGTCAAAATTCAAGCTCTGAACACACTTAAAGCTTTCTCTGGCATCAGGAAATTCAAGCTCAAAATCCAGGTGAGCCCAGGGGCAAGTTGTGGGCAGAGCACACGGGATGGCCATAGTCCATGGGTCCTTTAGCAGGTGTAGGATAATTGGTCACATTCCAGAAGTTTGGTTCTGAATTTGTAACCCAGATATATATTTTTTCTTGGAAATAAGTGGGAAAATGGTGGTCAGATTCCCAGCAGGGTCATAAAAGCCTTTGATTCTCAGGATGAAACTGAACTAGGGCACTTGGAATATCTCTGAACCCCAAACAGCAGAAAGCCCCCTGAGGTTCCTTCTGACACCAACTAACTCATTGACACCAACTGGGTGTCTTACAATTCAATTCAATTCTGACACTACCTGGAGTTAGCACAGACTCCATAGGTTAAGGGCTCAGTCTTACAAGACTGGCCCCCCACCTCTGACTTCAAATGCTAGTTACAAGTCCTAGTACCTCTGATTGACCAGTGGAGGTTCCCACGACCCCCTTTTGAGAGTTGATAATTCACTAGAATGACTCATGTTGAAGAAAAAACATCCAGCCTAAGAGAAAACTTATAAGAGTTTATTTGAGCCAAACTGATGACAATTGTTGGAAAGCAGAATCTCAATGGATTGTGCAAATGCTCCATAAAATGGAGGTTTTGCAACTTATTTTATACATTAGAATCAAAGGAGGAGGGGTTACATGAAATTCATTGGTGGTAGATTAAGGGGGTGGGAGAAAGCAAAGCGGGGGGAAATCTCTGGGATTGGATAAAAAGTAAATTGAAGAGACAGATACTTCTTTCCTATTGGTGGGTACAGGATAGTTAATAGCATTTTACAGCACATAGAGATGGTAATTGGGATAAGAATAACAATGAGGGATTCTGTAGTTTTGGACTCTGGTGTGGCAGGTTGTGCCCTGAGAGGTCTGGAAAAAGGGATTACTCTGACATTCCAAGGGTATGTTATCTTAGATGCAAAAGAAAATAGACAGGCTTACTTGAGGTAAGGACTGACCTTTGTCAAGGAAGCTGCAGGCCAAGGATGTGACTTCCCGCCATGGCCCACCTTAGTTAGGAATTTTTGTATTCAGACCATTCAGTGTGGTTAATTTCGGTCTGAGTTTGTAGGGCCTGCCATGCGGGCCTCCCCTGAGCTTGTCAGGTTTAGTATGGAGCTCCTTTTGCATCCACACTCACAACTCAGGAAAACACTTTATTTATGTTTACTGGTTTATTGTAAAAGATACAACTGAGGAGCTGCCAAATAGAAGAGATGCATAAGGCAGAGGATGTGGAAAGGGGTGGCAGAGCTTTCATGACTTCTCTTGGGACACCACCCTCCTAGTACCTGGATGTGTTCACCAACTTGGAAGTTCTCTCAACTCTGTCATTTGGGGGTATTTATGGAGGTTTCATTATGTAGGCATGATTGATTAATCACTGGCTATAGGTGATTGAATTCAATCTCTAGCCCTTCCTTTACCCCAGAGGTCAGGGATCGGGCTAAAATCTCAACCCTCTAATCATGGCTTGGTCTTTCCGGCCACCAGCCCCCATCCAGAAGCTATCTAGGAGTAAGCCAGGAGCCACCTCAGTAGCATAAACCCAGGGATGATGGAAAAGGGCTCATTATGAATAACAAAAGACCCTCCAGTCAGGAAACTGCAAGGATTTTAGGAGCTCTGTGCCTGGAACCAGGGACAAGACCAGATACATTATCATACCACACCCCCCATGCTGTGCTGGTCAGAAGCTGGTGGCTGGGCCACTGGTGACTTCACTGCCACCATATAGAGAAAATATAATCCACCAAAAGTCAGTTCCTTCTGCTTCCTGCCATCAGGCCCCCAGCCTTACCTGTTTCCACATCCATCCTTTTCCTGCTGTTGCCACGAAAAAAGCTTTCTTCTTGTGTGTAGTCAATATTTGTTAGTCTCTGTCTGGGATCCCACCCCCTTCCTTGAGGGCCCCTCTCCTGATTAGCCTCTCTGATGTGGCCTTTTCTGCTCTTTCCCATTCATGTTCTATTCCCTCCCATCTTAAAAAGCAAAATTAAAAACAAAACAGAAAAACAAAAAAATATCTTCCTTGACCTCCAAATGTCTCTCTAGAAATATCTATCTCCCAAATTAAAAATAAGTATTTAAAACTTACATTCTTCTATGTGTACAGTACAAAGAATAATAATAAAACAAAACACACATAACCAGAACCCGGGCTAAGAAACAGAACATGACCAGTAGGTTTGATGCCTCCTTTCCCACCAGAGACAGTCACTTCCCTGCATTTTGTTCATCAATTCCTTGATATTCGTTGTAGTTTTTGTTGTGGCTGCTTACTCACGGGTTGTGAAAGAATTCACGAGGCAGGTAGAAATACAAAGGGAAGATTTATTAAACTAAGAGGAGGGTCAGATGAGCAGAGTCTGCTGGAAACTACTGCCCCGAGTCTTTGTTTCATCTGAAGTTTTATATTTTCTAACCAGGACGTAAATTACTTTGGCCTGTAATGGAATCTTCTGGTATGTTCGGCTCCGTCGGTTGGGGTTGGGGGGGAAGGTGCGGTTAAACTGGTTATCACAACCTTTGCATATGTTATGTAGATTTAAGTTGGAGCCAGGAGTGGATACAAACTATACAGGTAGGTATACAAACCTCACCCAAGTCACCTGCTGAAGTAAATAGAAACATTTAAACTGGTATGCATAGTAATATAGTAAACAGAGCCATTAAGTTTTGGCAGAAAGAGAACAAGAAAAGAAAGCTTTCAGAAAGTCCCAAGATAAGTTACACTGGTTAAATCGAATTATATACCAGAGGTCCAAATCTCAAAATGGAAGAAATAGTGCCACCATTACAATCTCCCTGTCTTATCAGTTTTACCGTGTGTGCATGCATCATCTTATATTGCAGCAGGGCACAGCAGACAATAGATGAATAGGTAAAATGTAGTTTGGAAAGCTTTTAAGCTTCATGTATCTAGAAGTATGCAGTTTGTCTTCTGTGGTTTGTCTTCCCCACTCAACATTGGAAGAGTCATTCTTATTGATGTGGATAGCTCTGTTTCCTTCTCTCTCCCTGCTTATAGTATTTTCCTTTGTGAGAACCCTGCCATTTTCTTTACCCATTTGCCTGCCCATGGGTGGGCATTTGAGTTGTTTGAACATGTTCCTGTGAACATTCCTGTGTACATCTCCCTGCGGAAATGGGAGACTCTCCAGGGTGTGTATGCAGGAGTAGGATGGCTGGGATGGGTGAAAGGGTATGCCCAGCTTTTCAAGAAACGTTTTATCAGTTTACTCCCTCCATCAGCCCTACACAAGCACCCCAGTGGCGTTGCTTCCTCCATAGCCCTTGGTATTTTCACGCTTAAAATTTTTTGCATGAAACATTTTTTTTTGGGGAAAAAATAAGTCTAGGTATTCACTTTTCTTGCTGACTCTACTTCATCCCTTGGCCCTCTCAGTATCCTGAAGGCTGTGATTCTCAAGCAAATCAGAATTGCCTGGAGAGTTGGTTGAAAACAAAGATTTTGGGGCTGCAAACCCAAAGAGTCCGGTGCCCCAGGGAAGCTGTGTTTTTAACAAGCCCCCAAGAGATTCTGACACAGGTGGCCCAGCCACCACTGTTTCTTCTTTCTCCCAGGGTCTGTACTTTAGGACTCAAACACTATTCTCCTCTCGGGGTGAAAGCAGCCACTCCCTGGCCTCAGTTTCCATCTAGATATGCTCTCCTACGACTCTTTCTGCTGCCTGGTGGCTCCCCTGTCGTCCAGACCCATGTCCCACTGCTCCATTTAGACAACCTAGTGGCCTGATAACCCGACACATCCCAAATAGAGCTCATCTTTACTCCCTGAGTTAGACCACCCTCTCCTTAGGGATCTGATCTCATCAGCCCCTTGCTTGGTCTTCCTCAAGACTCTTAGTATAAAGTACAGCATCAGCTCCACATCCTTGCCCCAACCAACCCCAGCTATTTACACGGTATGTTTCATGCTCTCTCCCTCCCTGGCCTTTGCACCTGCTGTCCCCTCTGCCTGAAACCCCATCCTAGACTCGCTAACTCCTACCTGTCCATCAGGTCTTAGCAGACCACAAAGGGGTGGGGGCGGGGAGGAGCAGGGTTCCATGGGAATGCTGTGATGCTCACTCCAGGATTCTTCCCTCCCTCTTAAGTGGCTCAGAAAGGTATAGCTTACGAGGTTACCTGTCTTTGGTAATACCTCTCAGTCCACGCATCTTGCATCTCAGAAGCCAAGATCCCTTTATTCATTGAACAAATACAGAGGGTGCCAAAAAAAAGTATGTACTTTTTTTTTTTTCAGCTGAGCCATCCTGCTACCTGTTGGCAGCTCAGCGGCTGCTCAGCTCGGGCTGGACTTGAACCGCTGTTGCTCAGAGCTTAAACTCTTGAGCGAGCTCTTAACCAACTGAGCCACTCGGCCGGCCCAGTATGTACATTTTAAGAAAGGAAAAAACTGCATTAAAATGGTAGTACAGTGAATGACGCTAGCATTCATTTGATTAACGCTATCTTTTGAGCGAACGTCATACTACACATTGCTCCATAATTCAATTCAACTTCAAAAAGTAATACATAAATAACATCTCCTAAAATGTGTACATTTTTTTGGCACCCCCGGTATATACTGATCACTTAACTGGGCACCAAGGCACTCTGCTGGGCACTGGAGATGTAGCAGTGATCAGAACAGGAAAGATCCCTGTCCCATTGGAACCTCTATTCTAGCAGGGCAAGGCAGACCATACACAAATAAGTACAATATGTAGTGTGCTTCATGTGACAAGTGCTATGGAGATATAAAGGAAAGTTTGTTGAGGAAGGCTGGTATGGAGGTGGTGGTGCAGTTTTAAAACCGTTTGCTTTATTAAAGACCCCATTAAAAGGATGTAAAGACAAGGTGTAGATTGGGAAAAAATATTTTTTTTACATGAAGCATGTATAATCGATGCCTCAGACCTAGATTATACAAAGAGCTTTTAAAACTCAATATTAAGAAAACCTAATCCAATTAGAAAATGGGCAAAAGACATGGATATATTTCACTCAAGAAGATATATGAATTGCAAATAAGCACATGACAAGATATTTAACATCAGCAGCCATTAGGGTAATGAAAATTAAGACAATAAATTAAGATATAGCTATACACCTCTTAGATGATCTAAATTCAAAATCATTGACAATACTAAATGCTGGTGAAGATGTAGAGAAACTGGATATCTCATACATTGCTGATGGGAATATAAAATAGTGTAACAGCCACTCTGGAAAATAGTTTGGCAGTTTTTTGTTTTGTTTTAACTATACATTTACCATACAAACCAGTAGTTGCACTACTGGGCATTTATCCTAGAGAAATAAAAACTTATATTTGCACAAAAACTGTACACAGTTGTTCATAGATGCTTCATTTGTAGTAGTAAAAAACAAAATAATCAAAGTGTCCCTCAATAGATAAATGGTTAGACAAACTGGTAATCCATACCACTGAACACTACTCAGTAATAAAAGGGAATGAACTATTGATACATACAACAAATTAGATGGATTTCAAGGGTATTATACTGAGTGAAAAAAAAACCCCAAAACCTCAGACTGTCACAAAGTGTAACACCATTTATATAACATTCTCCAAATGATAAAATTATGAGATAAAAGCAGATTAGTGGTTGCCAGTGGTTAGAGTTGAGTTTGGTGAGGGGATAAGTGTGACTGTAGGGAGTCTCACAAGGGCGGTCTTTGTGGCGATGGAACAACTTCGATGGAATAATATGTTGATTACAGGGATGGTTACATGAGCCTACACGTGATAAAATGACATAGAACTACACACACACATTGTGCCAATACCAATTTCCTAGTAGGATGTAACCATTGAGAAAAACTGGGTGAAAAGCACACAGGACCATTCTGTACTATTTTTCCAACTTCCTGTGAATTTGTAATTATTGGAAAATAAAAAGTTTAAAAATAAAAAGTGTGTTACATGTGACAGCACTAGAGAGAGAGACAAAATAAAGATGGGGGATAAGGAAGGCTAGGATGGGAGTGGTGTTGCAGTTTTAAAGGAGGCAGCCAAGGAAGACCTGAGTGAGGTGACACTGAAGCGAAGTCTTGAAGGAGGTTAAGAGTGAGCTATGAATATCTGGAGGGAGAGCATTCTAAGTAGAAGGAACAACTTATGTAAATACCCTAAAATAGGTGTGTACCTGGCCGGTTCAAGGAATAGGTAAGAGGCCACTGTGATGGGAACCATGGAAGCAAAGGGGAGAATAGGAGATGCGGTCAAAGAAATAATGGGGGGAGAGGAGCAGATCATGGTGGAGACCGTAAGCCACTGTAAGGACTTGAGCTTTTACGCTCAGTGAACGAGAAACTCATAAGCAGAGGAATGGCATGTCTAACATGTCTGCTGTTCTGAAACAGATGCGGGCATGGGGGACGGCAGTGGTGAAAGCAGGGAGACAGGAGGCTATCGCAGAAATCAGATGAGAGATAACGACTTGGAACAGAATGGTAGAAGGGGAATGGGGATAGTGCTGAAGGTAGAGCCAACAGAATTTTCTGAAGGTCGGTAAAGGGGTATGCGAGAAAGAAAATAGTCAAGGAAGACCACAGTCAAGGAAGGAAGGTGTAATCATCACCAGCTGAGATAGGAAAGGTGGTGGAAGGAGCAGGTTTGGGGGCCGGAGCATGTTAACTCTGAGAGATCTATTAAACGTTCTGGAAGAGAAGTGGCACCTGAATGCATGACTCTGGAGCTTAGGGAGAGGTCTGAGGTGGAGACACGCTTGAGGAGGTTGGTCAGTAGAATGAGGAAAGAAGTCTGAAAGAGAAGCCAAGTGAAGAAAGAATTTTAAAAATGTGGGAGTGGTCAACCAGGTCAAATAGTGTTGATAGTTTAAGGTAGAGGGACTTGTCTATTGGGTTTGGCTCAGGCATCACGGGTGGGGGGCAGTGAAGAGTGAAAGCAGAGGCTGGGATAGCGTTGGGGATCTTCATAGAAGCAAACCCGTCTCTCTCCCCTCTCCCCCCAGGAACACTCCATCAAGGTGCTGGAACTGATATCTACCATCTGGGACTCAGAGCTGCACATTGCAAGCCTCAGGCTCCTCAATAACCTTCCACTGCCTGACTTCGCACATCCACAGCTGCGACGGGTGATGCCTGCCTTGATAGAGATTCTTCAGTCAGACTATATCCTGGCACAGGTGCCTCAAGACCATGGCCCAAGCCCGGCCTACCTGACAGCCCTGGCACAGCATCTAGAGGGAGGAGAAAAGATGTGTGCCTTCTCTGCTCAGGCTCAGGCTCACCTGCCTTTTTATGCTTTACTATTTCCTTTATTCAGGTGCAAGCCATTCGATTGCTGAGCTCCCTGGCCCAGAAGAATGACCTCCTCTATGACATTCTCAACTGCAAGGTGAGAGAGGAACGGAAGAGGGACCGATGGATTCCAACTCAGACATTGGGGAAGGAAGAATCATGGATTCTCCAGGCAGACTTAGCCCTAACAAGACTGTTTTATTCCTCTTCCTGCCTCTGCACTACATACATTGAGAACTAGTCCCTCTTCTGTTATCCAAGTAGAATCAGAATCTATTTTGTTGGGAGAGGAACTCTCCTTTGAGGGGTTTTCTAAACTCTGAGAATCAGGAACACAAGTGACAAAACAAAAGTTAATATAGGTATTTTAATATTAGGTAAAAATGACATAACAGAAACCATTATTAGGAATAGACAGAGCCGCTACATAACGATTACTGGTTTGGAAGGGTAAAGCAACTCTAAACTTATGTGAACTTGATAACATAATCTCAAAATTGGAAGAATTACAAGGTAAAACTGGATAGAATTACAAGGAAAAAAATTTCTTTTTTTATTT
>NW_017731847.1:188668-193060 GCF_001890085.2 Hipposideros armiger
TACAGCTGAAAGTTTGTCCCGTTTTACCAACCTCTCCTATTTCCCCCACCCTCGAGCTCCTGGCAACCAGTTTTCTGTTTCTATGAGTTTGACTTTTTTTTTTTTTTTTTTTTAGCTTCCACCTAAAAACAAAAGTGATACCATGTAGTATTTGTCTTTGTCTGGCTTATCTCACTTAGCATAATGTCCTCAAGGTCCATCCGCATTGTCACAAACGGCAAAATTTCCTCCTTTCTCATGCTTGGATAATTATAAAGAAAAATTGACACATCTACCACCACAGTGGGAGGTTTCAACTACTCTTTCAGCAATTACTAGACAACAACCTAAAACTAGTAAGGGTGTATTTGCTGTGAATAACAAATAAGCTTGAGACATTAGACATGCCCAAACACTCTATAATTAGTAAATGCACATCCCCCTCAAGCACACAAAATATTTATAAAAATTAGCTACACATTAAACTTTAAGCTTGTCATAACATATATCCCAGAATCAGTATTATTACCATATTACTCATTTTATGACCACAATGTAATTATGTTAGGGAATGATAATAAAAGGAAAACTGAAAAAAAAAGTCTATACAGTTGAATCTGAAACTTAGGTATATTGGGGAGTCGAGGCAATAGGAAGATGGAAGAAGGACTTTAGAACTTGCCTTGAGTTTCATTTCCATCCTCTCTCCATCCCATCACAGGTGCACTCCAACTTCCTGAACCTGTTCCAGGCCACACAACCGGGGAGTCTGCTGTTCGAGGTGCTGGTGTTCGCCGAGCGGCTGAGTGAGGGCCGGAATACACCGCACTACCGTGCCGTGAAATGGCATTACAATGAGGAGTCTCTGCATGAAGCTCTCTTTGGGGATGAGTCACACCTGGCAGACCGACTGCTGGCCCTGGTCATCCACCCTGATGAGGAGGTTCAGATCCAGGCCTGCAAGGTCATCGTCAGCCTGCAGTGCTCCAAGGACGTGGGATTGCGGCCCTCCTCCTGCCCAAGCCAGTCATTCCTACATTAATTAATAATGGGGAATAAAATTAAGGAGAGCCAATAAATGAGTATGGGAGAAAAGCTTGAGGGGTAGTGTCTGTCCAAGGTCTTCCAGGGCTGGGTAGAAATTTCATGCAGCATAACGCCTACCCTAGATACGGCAAAGCATGGCCCATCTCCCAAAACACACCCCCACTTCCCTGTTTAGGGGACAGAGTCCTTTCTCTTGCTGCTTTTCAGATTGGAATGTGGAGCCAGTGCCTCCAGGGAGCTTCGGGGAGAAGGCAGGTTTGGGGACTGAGGCCAGAGGTAATCAACAGGAGATTGTATAACGTAGGATTACTCAGGAGGGGATAGGCTAAGCCACAGGAACAAACAACTTCCAATACCTTAGCAACATAAAAATGATTAAGGTTATTTCTTATTCACATTGCATGCCCATCAGGTGGGGTTGGTGGTGGAAGGGCAGGTGGCACTTCATTGTGTTTCTACAATTCCTTTATGTTTCTACAATTTTTCGAGAAGGAAAAGAAATCTTGGCAGTGATCTTGCCTCTTAAAATTTCCACCTTAGGGCCAGCTGAGTGGCTCAGTTGGTTAAGAGCGTGAGCTCTGAGCAACAGGGTCGCCGGTTCGATCCCCACATGGGCCAGTGAGCTGCGCCCGAGCTGAGCTGTCAACAGGTGGCAGGATGGCTCAGCTGGTGAGAGCACGTGCTCCTAACAACAAGGTTTCCAGTTCGACTCCTGCACAGGATGGTGGGCTACCCCCACCCACAACTAAGATTGAACACGGCACCTTGAGCTGAGCAGCCGCGAGCTGCCGACGGGCGGCCGGATGGCGACTGGACTTGGAGCTGAGCTAGCTGCGCCCTCCACAACTAAGAATAAAGGACAACAACTTGGCTGTTCCCCTCCCCAATTCCCCAATAAAAATCTTTAAAAAAAAAAATTCCACCAGAAACAATGCTCACCACTTCTGCTTACATTTTACTGGCTTAAGGAGGTAGGGGAGACTAGTCTTACCATGTGTCCAAAGAAGAACTGAAAGTGTTTGGTGACAGAATTAATGACAGAGAACTGCAGGCATATTGGGGAGAAGTGAGGGCTCTGGAATCAGACTCAGTTTCAAATCCCAGCTCTGTCACTAGCTGTGTGACCTTGGGCAAACCATTTTACCCTACTGGAACCTCAGTCCCCTCATCCGTAAAAATGAATATAATAATACTTACCTAATGAGGGTGTTGGGAGAATTTTATGGGAGTTCTATGAATTAATGAATATGAGGCACCATGTTCTGCCTGAAGAGGGTATTCATCAAAGATTGGCTTTGGGGAGCTAGGAAATCATCATTGTGAAAATGAGACAGTATACTGAAAAGATCCTTGGAGATCACTGAGTCCAATGTTTCTTTAGTCTCTTTGGGCTACAGGCACTAGGGAGTCCCAGAGTGCCCTTTGAAGCACCCTGAGCTGCCACTAGAACTTAGCTTTAGAAACCAGAGTACTTGTGTGATAGAAACCAGAGTGACTGTGTAATACAAATCCATATCCATGAAGTCTCCAGAAACAAGAAGATTGTCAATCCAAATATGGCCACCCATTCTCAGATTTTCCCATTCACTGCATTTCCCACTTGTTCATTTATTGTGTTATCTGCAAGCCCTTGCTGGCAAACAGTACTGATTGCCAGTGGTTGAAGAAAACATTACGGGAGAAAACCGTAAAATTGGGAGCTATTCACAGTCTGTTACTACTTGATTTAGGAGGCAGAACATGTTGACTCAGCCTTGGAACCCCAGTGTTCTTCAGAGGCAGGATTTGAAAACCAAAATCTAGTCCAAGGCCAAGCCTCCCATTTTGCTGAAGAGAAAACAAACCCAAAGAAGGAAATTGATTTGCTCAAGGTCACATGACTGGTCTGGGACAGAAATAGGATTAGAACTTCCTAGTCTTGGGCTTTTGGCTTTTATATTCCTTGGCCTGTGCCCCATGAGAGTGGACCATGGATTCTAAGCCAGAATCTGTGGGGCTGAGAAATACTTCAACGCTTCTGGCTTTCTTTTTCTTCTCGAAAAATTGTAGAAACATAAAGGAATTGTAGAAACACAATGAAGAGCCACCTTCAGCCTGGGTCCTTGAGAGAAGATGATGTGGAACCAGTTTAGGACTGAATTACCTGAGGAAATCTGTCCCTGACCCATGGCCTCATCACTTGGGTGGGCTGGGTGGAGGGTTATTGAGGAAAATGGGCTGATCAGAGAGAGCCAGTTTCTACTAAGGGGCCATCCTTGTCACTATCTCCCAATGTTTGACTTGTCACCTCTGAGCCGTTATCAGATTTGCATCATCAGCCCTTATTTCGCTCTTGAGTTCAGGCCTGAGGCTGCTCCTTCCTGCTACGTGGATACACTGCAGTCACCCCAATGGAACTTACCAAAAGCCAACATCACCCTGCCCACCCCTCAACCAGCCCTGATGTCACCAGTTGGGCAACACCTTCAACTTATCCTTGCTGCTACATCCAACCAGCCATTCTGAACATCTCACATCGACCCAGTTCTCCAATTTCCACTGCTGCTACCCTATCCCCTACATCAGGACTTTTGGGTCATCACTTTCCTACTTCTGGTCTCCATCCTCTCCAGCCCTACACACTTCAGGATAATCTTAGAACCCCACATCTCATCATCCTCGAAAACCTTCAGGGGCTCCTCACTGCCATAGTGAACTTTTTCTCAGCCCCAAAGCTAAGTCACATCATCTGACAAGTATAAATATACTTACAGCAAAAGCAGGTTGAGTTTAGTTCTGGAAGATATGGTCACTGGACCCTTTTATTCATGATGGCACCAAATGAATTAGGTTTGCATTTAAGGCCCTTCCCAATCTGGTCATCTTGCCTGCTGCTAGCCTACCATGTCAAATCTCATCTCTAGCCAAACTCCCTCTGAGCTTTTGGTATAAACTTTTCCCTGCCTGCAATGCCCTTCTCCTTTTTACTGGGCCGTGTCCTGTAGTGTCATGTACTGTAGCCCAGAGCTTTTTTCAGCTGTGTCAGCCTTGGCTGCTTCCTGTGGCACTTCTCATCGGAACCCCTTGTTTGGCATTTGGCAAATCAAAGCTTGGATTTTATAAACTTTGCTCTTCTTATTGCAGTGGGTCATATCTAACTGCTTAAAAGCCTTAAAGGAAGAGCCTGCTCTGGGTAGACACGTGATGACAATTGGCTGATGGTAATGAGAAGAGAGTCGGCCGAGGATGACCAAACTTAGTATATCAACCTAGGTCCAACCTAGGTCAAGAGAGAGAAACCACACAGTAATTGGAGCAGGGAAATTTTACAATGGGATTGGAGAAACAAAGAATTGATTAGTAAGAGTAAAGAGAACTTGGGCCGGC
>NW_017731847.1:197721-203663 GCF_001890085.2 Hipposideros armiger
GGCCTGGGAACAAATCCCCGTTTTGGGGTGGTTCCCATCCCCACCGGCCACTTGTCTCTCCAAACCCAACCGGTTCCTTCTGGCTTGACTGTGATGCCTCAGCCACCACCCTTGAAACGCTCTTTGGCTCACCTTCTTTAACCCCCTTTCAACCCACGGGAACGCACCCCAGCAAGGGAGCAGGACCCCCGCGAAGAACAAGAAGGCTGTGGCCATGGGCTTGGGCTGCAGAGGTCTGGCGGTGTTCGGAGAGGCCAAGAGGATAAACTCCCTTCTCTGATACCTGACCCCAGAGTCCCGGGGACCCGCCCTTGGCCGGAGGTGGAGGGGGAGGAAGTTAATGGTCACAGGCTGCCCAGAGCCAAGGCAAAAACCAGGCAAAGCCCTTTTCAGCGCTCCAGGAAGGGATGGAATAAGGAAAGGAGATCCCGTGAGGCCCTGATGCAAGCCTTGGACAGGCTGCATTTTATAGGTTTAAGGGGTCCTATGGGCCTCCATATGTATTACTTCCAAATAAAAACTTAAAACTGTAAATTAAAATTTTATTTTGAAAAATTATGCAAAACTTATATGCTGAAATGGAAATGATACCATGCTAAGGTCCAGGTTCCTGCCACTTGAAAATGTCAAAAATCAAGAGACAAGGTTGGTGGGAAAAAAAGCAGGATTATTCAGAATGCCAACATTCTGTGAGGATGGCGGACTCCTGTCCAAAGGCCGCCTCCCGTTCCTAGACCCGTCAGGAGGTTTTATAGTTACACAAGAAGAACAAAGGAAAGGGGGAGCCGGTCAGGCAGGTTTGAGGGCTGACATCCTTTCTGGGGTCTGGTCTGTTTTAAGATAATGTTATCTCTGGACTCTGGACTCCAACTGGACCACCGAGGCCTAGGGCTTTATGTGTATTCTGGTGTCTGGGCGTCTGAGGATGAAGAAATTGCCCTTTCCAGGTTAGGATTTTGTTAATTGAATGGATTAACAAGGTTTGTGTAGCCTTGAGAAAGGGAGCAAAACAGAGCTCTCAGTTAATCAGTGAGGGGAGAAACAAAGAGGAAACAGATGAATATCAGGATGGATCTAACTGCAAACCAGCTAAGTCTAACTACGTTATTGATTTACTGAATTTCACCCACACAAAAATAGCTTCCTTCCTGATACTGACTCTCCCTCTGCCCTTGCTGCACTAAACTGCCCCCACCCCCTTACCTTTTGGATAAACCAGCCCTAACCTCTGGTACTTTCATCCCCTCTCCAGGCCCAGTCTTGGCATCTGTAAAAATCAGGGGGTCAGACAAGATGGCCTCTTCCAGTCCTAGTGAGTTGATTAATTATCTAAGAATTTATTTGTGAACTGTATGAAAGTCAGGGTGTGGGGGGGCAAAATGGAAGGGAAAAGAGAGGAGAGAGGAAAACTCAGAAGGGAAAAGAGGATGAAGGCAGAGTGCCTGTAGCAATCGGTGGAACTAGGGGGAGGCGGGCCTTCCTCATGGTTGACCCTGGGTGAAACTCCCACCTCACCCCATCCTTGCCTGCTTCTGCATGTAAAATGTCTCTTAAGAAAAGCTCTGAGGAGCCCTGTCTTGATGGGGTGGTCTTGCAGTGTCCTTGGCCTCCCCTCTCCCTGCCCTAGAGTTTAACAATTGATCAACCTCCTCCCTGCAGTTTGAGCTTGGAATGTCCTGTCCCAATTCCTAAGTTTGGACTATCTCCTGTTCCAGTTCCCTGCTTTAGATAATTACCCTGAAACTTATGTTTGCTTACTGATCACAATGTTGTGGGGGAACCCAGACAAAGAGACAGGACACCAAGGCACGGGAAGCAACTATTACTATTGCCAGCACTGGCTCAGCAGATTCACATCCAGAGGCTGAGCCCCGACCCGGGCGGGACTCAGGGCTATATACCCTGAGGTTTTCAGGTTAGCAGCTAAGGTTCCTTATTAGGACATGCAGCCTTGTGCCAGTTTCTGACTGGCTCCCAGGTGAGGTAGGAATTCGGAAATGTTAAACGCGGAAGTCTTGCTGACCGTACAGTCCAGGAATGTCTTTGTTTGAAGCCCGCACAAAATCCTTAGTGACCACATGGTCTGGGAAGGCCTTTGTCTAGGGCCCACTGCCACATTCCCCGCTTTGATGCTTGAACCCATAGGTGGGTTAGAGAGCATTCTCCTTCGACAGGCTGCTGGCCTAGGGGTTCTATCCTAATAGCACTGGGCCGGCATGTATGTGTAGGAGACAAAGTCTTCCTGAGATGTTGTTCCCAGCCTAAAGGACTGGAAGCATGATTTAGGGTATGAGGTAGTGATACCGTTTCCAACTGGGAAGAAAAGGGTGAGGGTAAGGATTAGAGTCCTTGTGATAACCATCTTGCAAGGAAGAATTCCTCGAGCTTCAGCCGCGCGTAGACTGGTGAGCTTCCGGTGTGACCAAAGCGGGGCTGGCGATCTCCTCCTAAGGACCCGTAATACTGCTGGCCGTCTCCTCTGGAGAGTGATCTTGAGGGGCTTGGAGGGGTCAGAGGCACAGTTCCAGGTAGCAGCTGCAGGTTTCAATCTGCTGTGGTGTATCCATGGAGTGATCTCTGCAACCTTAACTGCCCTGGGGGTAGACAAAATGACAGTAAAGGGGCCCCNGACAGCAACTTGTCTGTTCCCCTTCCCCCAATTCCCCAGCGCTGTTCCCATCCCCCCCAATTTCCCAATAAAAATCTTAAAAAAAAATACTTTGGTGACATGGGGGAAATGATCAAGATAGAATTATATATAGGAGAAAAAGCAATATCTAATTTCTATGTGAGGCAAAGGATCTGGATCTCTGAGTTGCCCTGTGGTTATATCAAACGAGGAGTGGTGAATGGGTCCAGGACAGGATGGCCCTTAGGGAAGACTAAACTTGGGGTGAGGTAGAATCTCTGGGCTCCAGGCTGACCCAGGAAAATGGGTCCAGACATCAGAGCTGAGGCCAGGCATCTTTATCAGGATCTGGCCTAGAAAGGGGGTGTTCTGAGTTCTGAGTCCCGACTATGTTGGTGCCATCTTTGCTGTGGGGACGCCAGAGGAAACCTGCACCCACCCCTATCAAAATTATCCCAGAGAGGCTGACTCCACCCCTGTGCATAACCCAGGCTAAGCCAATCAGCAATTTCTATCACATTGACTCTAGTCAGATTGGGATGTTTGCTAAGAATCCCGGGACGGAGATGTTTCCTTTCTCTGGAAGGAGCAATATGCATATGTGGAGTGGATTTGTGGTTAAGAGCCTGCCCTCTGGAGCAAGACAACCTGGGTTCAAATTCCAGTCCTACCCCATACTGTGAACCCTTGAGAAGGGTACTTTAAGCCTTAACTCTCTATTTGTAAAATAAGGATAATTATAGTGCCTACTATAACCTTGTTGTAACAATGAGTTAATACAGATTAGAAAGCACTTTGCACAGTGTCTGGGGCATAATAAGTGCTCAATAAATCCTACCTGTTTTTATTAGGTGATACCTGGAACTTTTGTGGCTACTGAGGGCCATGGATTCAGCCAGACCTGAGGCCTGCCCTGCTTCTGGATTTCTAGTTCTGACCTCCAAGGAATTCCCTCTTCATCTAGATAAATTTAAAGTTATTTTGTTTTGTTTTTGGATACTTTCAGCAGAAAAAGTCCTCACTGATACCCCCATTATGTGACCTTAGACAAGTCACATAGCTCTCTGACCCTCAATTTCTATATCCATAAAATGGAACGGATGATATTTGAGAAAGCAGAGGCATCAATGAACCAAGCCCCTTTCCAACCACAAGCATGAGCATTTTTGCATTTATACTTCACACACACTCTCATAAATACTCTCAATGACCTCTGCCCTTTTGCTCCCCTTCCAAAGCATTTACATACTCTCTCTCAGTCCCTCCCACCATCCACGCATCCATAGGCACCTCAACATCACTCTCCAGGCACATTCCTCAACCCTGCCCCCACCCCCACCCCACCCCCATCCCTCCATCCCAAGACTTGGCCCTTCCTGGACCCAGCCTTCTCTCACGCAAGCCCCCTTACCCCATTCCCTTCCCACAGTTCTGCCCTGAAGACATTAAGCCTCCAGACAGGGCCAAACCCCACCAGAACCTCTTTCATGCCTCTAGTCTCCCCTTTCACCTGCCCCCAAACTGGAGTAATCCCTACAAGGTTCCCTCACCCAGGAAGTGCAGACAGAGGCGAGAGCCAGGAAGTGACTTTAATGTTTCAGGAGCTGGATTTTGAGCAAGAGGAGGGCTCCCAAGTCCTCTGGCCCCAAGGGAGGGAAGGAAGATGGCTGTGACCAGCCTGCATCCTCCTCTAAATGAAATGGCACCGGCGAGGACAAAGCAGGTCCTTGGATATGCACCTCAAGCCCATTTGGCAGGGGCAGATTAAGTTGGTGGTTCCCTTGGTCTGCAGGAAATGAGTATGAGAGTTGGGGTCACCCAAGTGCAGGGGAGAAGAGGGTTTTAACTTCTTGAGGAGCAGAAACAAGAGCACAAATGATGGAGTGAGACAGACCTGGGGTCTGCCAGCCCTTCAGCTTATAACTTCCTGATCTTAGGCAAGTCAGTGAGCTTCTACGTTTGTGTCATCATCTGTCAAATAGGGATAACGATAGTAACGCACCTCCCAGGGTAAATGTGAGGATTAAGTGAAATAAGGTAGATCAAGTGCCTATAATGCAAAGTCCCTCTGGACACTTCAGCTGGAGAGTCAGACCAGGCAGGGGCCGGGTTGGTTCCTAATGGCACTGGAGCTCCCCAGACAGGGACATGGAGGCTGAGCCCATGCTTCCTAGAATGGTTTGGACCCAGGGCCAGAGAGAGAGGACAAGCATACTGTGCATTCTGCTCCCTGCATCTTCACCAGCTAATAACAGCCATGCTCAGTTGAGCGCTGTCTTTGCCAGGACCACATATTCTTTCCAACAACCTGGGGGGAGGGGGGACTTTAGCTCCATTTTACAGATGAGGAAACTAAGGCTCAGAGAAAACAAATGACCTGACTGAAGTTGTAAAGACAGGGGGTGGAAAAGCCAGGATTTACACCCAAGTTCAACTCCAAAGCTGTGGTCCTTCCCCCTCGGTGCCATGCTCCTCTCTGGAAGTGCGATCACTGTGGCAGTGAGGTGAGGATTGCTAGGGAGAAGGTCTTTCCCCACCTACTTTTCTCAGTGAGGTTAGGGTACAGATATTCATTCATTCAACAAATATTTGTTGAGCAACTACTCTGTGCAGGCACTAAGCTGAGGGGTGGGGGGGCTCAAATATAAATATGTTGCAATCCTGCTCTTGAAGAGCTGCAACCAGTGGCAGAGGCAGACAGAAGCCATGGCAAACCAGGGAAAGCCATGCTCTGTTGAGGTGTGGGAATTCCAAGGAGAGTGGGCTTCTCAGAGAGGGTGGCTGGAGTTGTACTGTAGGGTGAGTAGGAGTCTGCCAGGTGGAGAAGGGGGAAAGCGTGCCCCAAGCAGAGGGTGAAAAGGCAGGTGCAGCCAAGTGGGTTTTTCTAACCTTCCCCACCCTACTTGCCAATGGGGCTGCCCCACTCCAGAGCCTCACCTGGGGCAGGCACAGTTTGGCTACTTTGGCCTTGGGGGCACAGAAGGCACCACCGTGGTCCAAGTCCATGAGGCAGCAGTCACTGAAGCACTGAGAATGGTGGGAGCACCTGGCCCCATTCATCTGTGGGGACAACCCGAATCACCAGCTCTCTGGCTGTGTGGGAGAGTGGGGCAGGTCTCTTGGTGTTGCCAAAGCCCCAGGGGTCCAAGAAGAGAAGCCATGAGATAGTCACCCCCAAGTCACACCCCCATTGCACACCACCACCCCCAGCAGCACTCAGGGGAACAGGGGAGAAGAAGAGTGGGGATTTAGTGTTTTCCCCTCTGCCTCTCCTTTCCCAGGGCCCCCTCATTTCTGTGGGTTCCAAAGGGTG
>NW_017731847.1:206023-208320 GCF_001890085.2 Hipposideros armiger
CAAAATCCTTAGTGACCACATGGTCTGGGAAGGCCTTTGTCTAGGGCCCACTGCCACATTCCCCGCTTTGATGCTTGAACCCATAGGTGGGTTAGAGAGCATTCTCCTTCGACAGGCTGCTGGCCTAGGGGTTCTATCCTAATAGCACTGGGCCGGCATGTATGTGTAGGAGACAAAGTCTTCCTGAGATGTTGTTCCCAGCCTAAAGGACTGGAAGCATGATTTAGGGTATGAGGTAGTGATACCGTTTCCAACTGGGAAGAAAAGGGTGAGGGTAAGGATTAGAGTCCTTGTGATAACCATCTTGCAAGGAAGAATTCCTCGAGCTTCAGCCGCGCGTAGACTGGTGAGCTTCCGGTGTGACCAAAGCGGGGCTGGCGATCTCCTCCTAAGGACCCGTAATACTGCTGGCCGTCTCCTCTGGAGAGTGATCTTGAGGGGCTTGGAGGGGTCAGAGGCACAGTTCCAGGTAGCAGCTGCAGGTTTCAATCTGCTGTGGTGTATCCATGGAGTGATCTCTGCAACCTTAACTGCCCTGGGGGTAGACAAAATGACAGTAAAGGGGCCCCCTCCACAGGGGTTTTAAGGACTGGAGGTTTCATTCCTTAACCCAAGCTGAATCCCCAGGCTTAAAGGGATGAACTTCAGTTGTTAAGCTAATGGGGAGCCTCTCCTGTACCCATTGGTTGAGGTTCCCTAAGGTAGACCCTAATGCCTCAACCTGTTGTCTTAAGGTTAGGTCCCCTATTTCTTTAAGGTCCCCTCAGAGGCCTCTAATGAGTGGAGGTGGCCTTCCATATATGACCTCATAAGGGGAAAGGCCCGTCTTCTTGGTAGGAGCTGAGTATATCCTCAGGAGCGCTATTGGAAGGGCCTTGTCCCAGTGGAGGTGTGTCTCGGCACAGTTTCTTCAGGTGGGACTTGAGGGTCCGATTCATGCGTTCTACTTGTCCTGAGCTCTGTGGGCAGTAGGCAGTATGTAGCTTCCAAGTGATGCAGAGGAGCTTGGCTAGGAGCTGGATTACTTCGGCTATAAAGGCGGGACCGTTGTCAGAGCCTATTGAGAGTGGCAGCCCAAAGAGAAGGATTATTTCCTGTAGCAATAGCCTGGCGACTTCCCGTGCCTTTTCTGTCCTGGTGGGGAAGGCTTCCATCCATCCCGAATAGGTGCATACAAATACTAAGAGGTATCTAAGACCCCTGGAACGTGGCATCTCAGTGAAATCTATTGTGAGATCTTCAAATGGGGCACCGCCAGTATGTTGGACTCCTGGGGGTAGGACTGGTCCTTGACGTGGGTTGTTGCGAGCACAAACAAGGCATTGTTCACAGACTATTCATGAGATACTGGAGAGTCGGGGTATGTAGAAGTACCTATTGAGGGGCGATTCTAGGGCATTCCGACCAAAGTGGGTCCTTTGGTGAAATTTGACAAAAGCCGGGGCTAGAGTTTCTGGTATGACAATGCGGCCATCTCGAAGTTTTCACCATCCATTACGGAGACGGCTTCCTCCTTCAGTCTTGAACCAGGCCTCTTCTTGGTGGGAATATTTGGGATCCCATTCAGCTAAAGGGCTGGGAAAGAGGGAGGCTGTTAACGTTGGAGGTTCGAGGGTTTCTTCGGCTGCAGCTAACTTGGCTGCTTGTCCGCCTTGCGATTGCCCTGGGCTGCGATGGTGTCGCCCTTTTGGTGGCCCCTGCAGTGTATGACTGCCACCCTTTTGGGTGCCCATACTGCTTCTAGGAGATCTAAAATCTCTTGTCCATGTTTACTTTCCTTCCCTCCTGAATTGATTAATCCCTTTTCTTTATATAAAGCCCCATGAACATGGAGGGTAGTGAAGGCATACTTAGAGTAGGTATAAATATTGGCTCTTACCCCAGCTGCCAGCTGAAGGGCCCGAGTCAGGGCGATGAGCTCTGCCTTTTGTGCTGAGGTCCCCTGTGGGAGGGGTTTTGCTTCAGTGATGTTGTGTAGAGTTACTACAGCATATCCAGCCAACCGTCTATTTCCCTGGACATAGCTGCTACCATCAGTGTAGTATTCTACATCGGGGTCCATAAGAGGTTGGTCAATCAGGTCAGGCCTACTGGAGAACACTTCGTGCATGACTTCAATGCAGTCATGGTCTGGGGGCCCAGGCCCTACAGGCAGTAAAGTGGCTGGGTTCAAGGTCCATACTACCTCAAGGTGGACTTGTGTGTTTCACATAATAGCCGTTGGTACTTGGCAATCCTGGAGTTGGTAAGCCAATAATGTCCCTTATGATCTAACAGGGCTCGAACTGAGTGTGGAG
>NW_017731847.1:209310-250277 GCF_001890085.2 Hipposideros armiger
TTATAGCTCGTGCCAAAAGAATTCTGCTCTAGTTTTCCAAACAGGACTTCAACCAAGGGGGGTGGGTACGTGCAATAGCACCCCATGAGTCAATGTAAGGGAACTGATCTGGGTGACCGGGGCTGCCGGTAACAACAAGGTAAACTTTCCTAATGAGGTCTCTGTCTAAGCTTCCCTCTGCTGGCCATTCGACACCGAATGATGGCCAATCAATCTCACAGAAGGTACGGAGCTTTTGGGGGGTCATCTTAATGCCATAATCCCCCGAAAATCCCTTTAAAAACATTTTAACATACATCCTTACGGAGTCTGAGTACTCTGTCGCCCACCCATGGCAACCACCCAAAATCGGCACGACACACGCTCAGAGATTCGCTTCGTCCGTCACCGGCTGCTCCCCTCGCGGAGATTTTCAGATGCCTCTTAGCATTGGTGAGTCAATTTAAATCCTCGACATGGATCCCCGAACTGTACGAGACAATTTAGCGATACCACCCTAAGCCATATGAGGTGCACCACAGACCCGCGGATCGCGACTCCACACTCACTTCGCAGGCAGGCTGCGTCTCATTCACACAGACTCAAACACTTTTATTCTCCACCCACCGCCCTGTTCCTAGGAGTCACGGTTTCTCTCAGAAACTGAGATACTCGGGTGACTCCGGGTGGTGATCCGTCTCCCCTTCTGTCCGCTGATGGACAGGCTACCAAGTTATCCGGGTCCTTACCTGCCTGGTCGGGCGGCGCTCCGAAGTCAGTTCCCATAGCCCTCAGGGTTCCTTTGTGCTCCCGGGTCGGTCCCCCGTGGCCGGCAGGGGAGATGTTCCCACTGACGGACAAGAATCCGCTGGCGCCGAGTAGAGTGTGCGTCCCCTCTCATCCGGGGGAGCCGGGCTCCGGGGACAAGGGAGGTGAAAATATCACCGTCTCCGTCTCCCGGGCAAGCCCCCAATTATGTTGCGGGGAACCCAGACAAAGAGACAGGACACCAAGGCGTGGGAAGCAACTTTTACTAATGCCGGCACTGGCTCAGCGGATTCACATCCAGAGGCTGAGCCCCGACCCAGGCGGGACTCGGGGCTATATACCCTGAGGTTTCCGGGTTAGCACTAAGCTTCCTTATTAGGACATGCAGCCTTGTGCCAGTTCCTGACTGGCTCCCAGGTGAGGTAGGAATTCGGAAATGTTAAACGCGGAAGTCTTGCTGACCATACAGTCCAGGAATGTCTTTGTCTGAAGCCCGCACAAAATCCTTAGTGACCACATGGTCTGGGAAGGCCTATGTCTAGGGCCCACTGCCACAAGACACCCCTCGCTCATTGACCACAGCACCCCTCGCTCACTGATCACAGCACCCCTCACTCACTGACCGCAGCACCCCTCGCTCACTGACCACAACACCCCTCACTCACTGATGACAACACCCCTCTCTTACTGACCACAGTACCCCATGCTTACTGATCACAATCTTTATGGCCTAGCATTCTTTCCAGATTACTGTCATCACTGCTCCTGGGTTGATGACCACATTGGAGAGCCAGGGGTCTGCATGGGGTCTTCCCCCTGGAACATCACGTGGCCACTGGAGGAACGCCCAGATTTTCCCTTAAATATTCCAGGCTGATCTGAGGATGTTAAGGCAGTTTTTGGAGGTGTTAACCCGCTGCCTTCTTGAACCAACAGTGTCTGTTAATAAATGTTATACTATGATCCAACTCCTGTTTTGGTCTATTGGCTGAGTGGCACAGGCAGCACGAGCCCTGGACTGGTTTGGCCTGCGGTCAGTATGCTGTAGACTGAATTATTCCCCCAAATCCATGTTGAAGCCTTACACCCAATGTGATATTTGGAGTTGGGGCCTTTGGGAGGTGCTGTCTCGCCTCTCTGCCATGTGAGGACACAGTGAGACAACAAACATCTGCAAGCCAGGAAGAGCTCTTACCAGAGCCCGACCATGCTGACGCCCTGCTCTTGGACTTCCAGCTTCCAGAATTGTGAGAAATAAATTTCTGTCTTTAAGGCACCAGTCTATCATATTTTGTTAAGGCAGCCGAGCTGACTAATATAAGGGGGATTAGGTATTTTCTCTAATAACAGCCCCCACTGTACTCAGAGGGTTTTGTGTCTATTATCTCAATTCTCCCTCCCTGTATTAGTCAGGGTCATTAACACGAGCTGTCACAACTGAGAGCTCCTGAAATTTCAGTGGCACAATAGTGCTTTATTTGCCACTCGTGTGAAGTCTGATATGGGACAGGAGACCTTTCTTCTATCTTGTAGCCACACCATCTGGAAGACTGGCCTCTGGGGTCATTCATGGAATATGGAAGAGAGAGATGGCGGAAGCACACGGACACTTGAATGCCTCAGCCAGGTGTGACACATGCCTCTCCCACTCACAGATCATCGGCCAAAACTAGTCACATGACTGTACCTTCTGCAAGTGAGACTGGGAAATTAAGGGAACCCAGGAATATTTAGTGTATTCTATCATTTCTGCTGCCTAACTCTTATCTCCATTTTACAGATGAAAAACCCGAAGGTTCAAGGTAACATAACTTTCCCAAATAACACAATTAAGTTGCAGAGCTAGATCTAAACCCAGGGCATTCTCGCTACTGAGCCTAAGCTCTTCCTACTGCCCTACACTGCCTCGGGAGGCCAGAAGGCATCATCCCCAGAAAAGGGATGCCTGTCATCACTATGTGCTCTCCGTCCAGTAGTCACAGTCTGAAACTCTGTTCAGTCCTGTGTCCTCCTGCTTTGGTCAGCTAGTTACCCATCCATGAAGTTCATCATGTCTCCCAGCTCCACTCTGAACTTGTGAAGGGCCCCCAGGGACTAATAATTCTTTGTAGAGAGTAAACACCTTCCCTGAGGTATTTTGGCCCTGCCATTGTGATAATTGGAAACTATTGTTGACTGCTTCGAAGGGGAAGATTTGAAAGAAAGAGATCAGCAGCTGTGTGTCTGGATTGGCAAGTTTGGCTTCTTGATCTGGGGCCCAGGGGCCCCTAGGAAGTTTATTGCAGGCCCTGAGCGCATGGTGGAGCCCCTGAAATTCTGTGCAAAATATTTTGTGCATGGCTTAAAAAATTATTTTTGACAGAGGGCTGTAGTTTTCCTCCAAAGTGACTCGAGACTGGTTCAGAATCTTCATTTTAAGCTGAGGCAACTTAGCCCAGGGAAGGAAGGGACTTCCCTGAGTGACTCAGCACAGCCAGGCCTACAACTGGGGCTCCTGACTCCAAGCCCTATGCTCTCTCTCCTGTACCAATGGCCTGCCTCCCAAATCCAGCTGGTGCTGGACACAAGCACAAGTCCAGGATACCTCTGCACCGTGACGGGGGTGGCAGCCAGATCACCAGGGTCTCTAGGTCCAGCAGGGTGGTCCCTGAGCCACCTGACCTATGAGCGTGGCCACAGCTCTGCCCATTGGTCAGGCCCAAATCTGACCATCCCACTCTCCAATGAGGAGAATGGGGGTCAGTTCAGGGCAGGGGAGCCCCTCACAGGTGGATTTCTGTCTTCCCCCTTCCTCATTCCTTGTCCTTCTGCCTTCCCTCCTCCAGTCTCCAGGGTCTCTCTTTTTCCTTCCTGCATCTTTCTGGTGGTTTCCATGACAATGTTCTCACTGGTCTATAGCAGAATGAAAAAAATAAGGGGAATGTGGTATTTTTGGTTAAAGATAAATGTACTTAATTTAAAGAATGATTCTTTTTTTTTTAAAAGATTTTTTTATTGGGAAATTGGGGGGATGGGAACAGTGCTGGGGAATTGGGGGAAGGGGAACAGACAAGTTGCTGTCTTTTTGTTCTTCGGTTTAGTTGCGGAGGACGTTGCTTCACCGGCCCAAGTTGGCACCATCATTGCGCTCTTCCCCGGCAAGGCAGATCAGTCGCCGGCTTCTGGACGGCCGCTCACTGCAGCTGCTGGCCACTCACGCTGGCTGCTGGCTACATACGGTAGCCCATGGTAACCCACTGCAGCAGGGGACTGCAGCCTATGCCATCGCCGGCGACTCACAGCAGCCCAGCTCCAGGTTGAGCTGTTGTTCAGCATCTTAGCTGTAGAGGGCAGTGTCACTGGCCCTTATATGTGGGATCCAAACCGGGGCCCTCTGGTGTCCCAAGCCAGCTCTTAACCAACGCACCACTCCGCCGGCCCTAAAGAATGATTCTTTATTATGAAATTACATCCTTCCTATTATTTTAATATTCAGTGTGTTTTTATGAAACAATGGCAATAACACAATGGTAGTTTTCTGGGGTTTTTTTCAGTTTTCCATGTTGTTACTTGGTTGTTGTATATGTTGATATGTTGTATATGTTGATACACACACACACACACACACACACACACATACAAAAATGCTGTCAGTCTGTAAAATTTTTTGAAAGTTTTATCAGTCTGCAACACCCAAAATAAAATTCTGGAGAAACGTGACCTAGTAGAAATTGTCTGTTTCTCAATTCATTCCTGAAGGAACTCCAAAGGAAATCTGGGGAGATGACGAACACGTAGGCGCCTGAAAGAGTTAGAGATGTGGAGACAGCACAGCAAAGTCTTCTTAGAGAAGAGGACCTCAGTGGAAAGTGGTTGGAGTTGAAGAGGCACCGAGGTCCAATGTAAAGTGCCCAGGACAGCCCTGGATGCCAGTAGGAGGGCTCTTTTGTGAAGCTTGAAGGGGGACTAGGATTCGGGCAAGCAGAGAGTGAAGGCCTTCCAAGCAGGGATACAGAGGGAGCCCAGGCGTGGAGGTGACAGTGAGCAGGGTGCAGGGAGAGCACAGTGGCAGGCAGCTTGTGGAGGATGCAGGGTGGAGTCACAGCAATGTGTGCTCCAGGGAACTTGGGGGACCATGAAAGTAACCCCAGCTTAGATGGTTCTTCAGTGGACAGCTGGGCTGGTGGTGGCAGTGCTGGAGTCAGGACAGGGGGACCCAGACCTAGCCTGGGAGCCACGGGTATGAAGGTGAAGGAGGCTGCCCTGCTTTGTCTGTGAGGAGGAGAGGGAGAGGCCCAGTATGCCCTGAGAGAGGTCAACACATGCCCAGCCTCAAGTCTTTCTCTCTCTCTCTCTCTCTCTCTCACACACACACACACACATGCACAGAACCATATGCACAGAACACACAGCTCTCATTTCTTCCCAGGACAGGCTGAGCCTTTTGGGGGTGGGGGAGCCATCAGCTCAGCTGGGGCGAAAGCCCTGAAAGGAGAAGACAGAGCTAACTGACCAGCAGCCTCTTACAGACCTAGCTAGCCCTCAGACCCTGGGGCTTCCCCCTGAAGGACAGAAGTGGGCAGTCATACCACGGCCATACATTGCCCTACACCCAAGGAAGTGGGTTGAGCTTCTCCAGGCGTCCCTCTGAGGAGTCATGGAGGGTCTCCCTGGCCCTCATATGTGGGATCCGAACTGGGGCCCTCTGGTGTCCCAAGTCAGCTCCCAACCATCGCGCCACTCGGCCGGCCCGTCACCAAAGTATTTTTAAAAACACAAATGCTTGCCTAGTTTTATTATATGTGGACCATATTTTGCTTAACTCTTTCCTTATGGGTAGACAATAAAGTCATTTTGAAATCCAAACCACTTATGTTCTTTAGGATACAAGTTTATAGCTACAGAAACAAAAACCCACTCTAATGAAGGCTTAAGCAAGGTAGATGATTTGTCTCCTGGTGGTTGGAGAAGGCTGGCTGGAGGCTTTGCTGGATGAGGTTGTCCATGCTCCCCTCCCCACTGCCTTCCATCTTTTCGTTCAGCCATTGGCTGCTCTGCTTCCTTTTATTCTTTTAAAAATTTTTTTACAACACAGCAAACAGAAACATGATATCCGTATAGCACGGTGGGATAAAAGTGGAAGGGCTTTGGGGTTTCCTGAGGGCAGAGGGGCTCCATCTCTCTCACACACTAGTTGGGAAGCTCGGCCCTAGGATGTTTTTTCCTCCCCATCGTTGAAGATGGCTCATCACCCTGTCTGCTCTGCCCACATTCCAGTTAGAAGAAAGGGGGTAGAAGGACAGGAAATGCTCATCCTTCCTAAAAGGGCATGACTGAGAGGCAGCACAAATAATTTTCACTTATCCCTGGGCAAACTTATTCACAGGACCGCAGCTCGCTGCAAGGGAGACTGGGAAATGTAGTTTTCATCTGGGTGTCCATATGCCCAGCTAAAGATTGGGGTTCTATTACTAAAGGGCAAAGAAAAAACCTATAGTGGGAACAGCTTGCCACCACAAAACCCTTTATTATTATTTTAATACGCAAGGGGAGCTTGGATCCCACGACCTAGAGCCAATGGTGTTCTGTTAGGCAGCTCTTTCTTGAGCCATGTACTCTGGCTTAACCATAGCACTTGGAATTGCTGGTGGAAGGGGAGCACATGACCCTCAACTTCCCAGCAAGCCTTGCGGTAAAGTCCAGTTGCGTCCGTATTGGAAACATGGTAGAACGGTACTCAGAAGAGCAACTATCTATATCTATATCCGTGATCAAGTCGTGGTTTTCTTTTCTGCAGGAGATGAACATGGCAAAATTTTTATAAAGATTAAAAAAAGAAAAAAAAAACAGGAAAATTTTGAGGTGTGTCTCACAGAGTGGTATGTCTCCCCACCTTAAACATTGACATCAGTGCTACCCCTAAGCTTAATGATGAGCTTTGTGGCAGGTGTGATTCCTTCCTTCTAAGTCCCCCTACAAGTAAAGCACCCTGAAACCAGACACAGGAGTGAGAGAGGGACAAAGGGGGGAAAAGACAGAAGCACACTGACTCCTCCCAGCCTGGTGCGTTTGGAAGGAAGGTGTGCGAATCGTTTGCCTGTTTGTCCTCCTCCTGCTCTGCTCTTTATCCCTGGAACTACATTTCCCAGGCTCCTTTGTCTCTTGGACTTCTAGGACCAACTAGAAGTCAGGATAATCAGGACAGGAGATGGGGCGATCATCCTCCTCCCAACCCTCTGATTCCCACTTCAGGTGATGTCACCAGCAGTCCTCTGGTCTCCTTTAGGACAGCCCCTCCGTTGCAGTCCCCAGGGACTTGTCACACAGCCTCATCACATTGTTTCTCCAGCTATAGGGGCATTGGTATCTTCCTGCTATTGCTAATCTCCCGGTTGCCTTGACATCCGGTTTGGTGTCTCAGCTTTCTCCATCACCTGTGCGACCATTTCCATATATTAAATTCTCTGTGTTTCGAATACCTAGAGCAGTTTCTGTCTTCCCGACTGGACATTGACTAGTAGAGAAGGAAACCTTCCAAGTGGAGGCAAAGCTTATTCTGGAAGACTAGACTCTCCTTAAATGGATAGAATTCACTCAAAACACAATTGCTTTGGAAAGAGAGCTGAGAATGGTACTGACTTATAAAAAGTCTTATTAATACTTTTACTTTGAAAAACTTTAAAACCAATAAAGACTGAATACTCTAAATAAAAGTTGTGCCAATGACACTTAGCGTTGCTTTAAATTAGGCATAATGGGTGGTCCTCTAAAAATTCCCATTTGTCATATATAAGGCACATTTGCTGATTTTGCCTGCCAAAGATCAATTGCTCCCTTTCTCTTGGTAACCCTGAATTTCCTGTAAGGAAACCACCCCCTCCATTCTCAGTCCATGAAGCTAAGTGAGACGCCATCCAGCATTCTGATGCTGAATCCTCTAGACACAGAGGTTGGGTCAGTAGGTGACCATGAGGTTGGTTCTGTTGCCCTGGCTTTTGGGATAAGTTTGGTCATGGGCACATGACCCAATTTGTCCAATCAGAGTGAAGTTCAGAATCTGTATGAGTTACTAAGATGAAATACTTTCTCACTGGACTTGAGCATGGGAAAAAGTAGGTCTGTGGTTATTGCAAGCCATTTTATCACTATGTGGGCTCAGAATGAAGCCAACACAGAGGCGAATGGAGCCAGGTTATAATGTCTTTATTTTAGCCCCTGAAACAAGCTGTGCCTTAAGTCAGATAGCTCTAATGCTGGTCTTTTCAGTAACATCACCCAGTACATTCACTTTTTTCTTTAACCACTTTTGGTTGGATTTCTGTCCCTTGCAACCAAGTTAAGTCCTGAATGATTCTCTGTCCCTGGAAGATGAGAAGTTTTTCAGACTCTCTCTTGCTTGCTATAGTAATAAACACTTGTTTTTTTTGTTTGTTTGTTGAATTATGGTAGTTAATGTGCAGATTCAGAGGTGAAGTTTTTCTGCATCTGGACATTCAAATGTTAATATGTTCATCGCTTGGAGATTTTAGAGAAATAAACTTGATGCTGAGAAGGCAAAAGCACCAAGTCACCTGAATTTCACCAAACCTTTCTCCCCTCCATTATATCAGCCTCATCTCTGCCCAAACACAGGCTCAGCTCCTCTCTCAGAAGCCTCGTTTCTAAGGAAAGGTCCCTACTCTTTTAGCTTTCCTTTCTTTTTTCCAATACAAGGCAGACACAATGCTGTGAATTCAGCGAGTCCCACTTCGTGTCTTCTTCCTCAGCACCAGAAAGACTGCCTTCCTTCAGGGAGCTTGGGTTGCATGGATATTTCCGGTTGTGTGAAGGGACAGGTGCAAATTCTGGGCCAAAGCAGAGATGAGCAAGTGCGATGTAACAAAAAGGAAGACTCCATGTTTGATTGGCAAATGACAGCTTTCAAGCCCTACCACTCCCCTTTTGTCCTACAAATCAGCAAGGCAATAAGAAAAGCACATGCGCCCTCCCTTGGCGCTGGTGGGAAGTGCAAACCACACAAACCCCAGCTTGCTCAGGGGAACTTCACCCTGGCCCCATCTTCTAGCCACAGTAAAAGTTAAAGCCACACACCCCTTCGTTCATGCCACTCACGTCTCTTTGCACCTGCCTGCTGTCCCTAGAATGTTACATCGTTCGAGTAATAAGCCTTTCCCTATCATCTTGGGACGTGTGACCTCATCAGTCCCAGCATCCAAACCCATTTTGGGTGAGGGTTGATTTCACCTTCAGTGTGGCACCCAGAAAGAGTTCTACTATTCTCTTTCCTTGCCATAGCCAGGTGGCGCAGGATGGGAGATGCCTGGATCACTAAGTCACCACATGGAGGACGGCTGTCCTGGAGAGCCCCTTGACCCATAGCAGACTTTGCGTCAGCGATCTACTTTCGTTGTGTGAAGTCGCTGCGACTCCTGGGTAGTTCGTTCCCACAGCAGTACCGGGCCTGCCCTGACGAATGTATGTAAAAAGGTCTCTCATTGCTCTGCCCTTCGCGTTACCATCCATTCCCACTCTTAAAACTCTGACACCACAACCCACTCACGGTTTGTGGGTCCTGGGCATGTAATTCTTGTGCTTGCCAAAAAGACCTATGGAAGTGCACCAGGCATACTGGATTTTCTCAAGAAATGTAGTTATTGTGGAAGGTTTCTAGGGGAAGAGAGTACAAAGATGAAAATTAGAGTCTAATGTGTCACTTGATAGCTTAGTGACTTTGGGGGAGTATGGCAACCATTTTGGGCCTTAATCACCTCATCTGAGAGAGAAAATGTTCATAATGCTGTTTATTAACAGTAATATACAACTGGATTGGATGAGAGAATCTTTTGAAATCATTCTAACTCTGAGATCTTCTAATGCTAATGATAACAGCTTCCGTTTACTAGGTGCCTACTCTATGTGAAGCACAATACCGGCTGTTTAAGCTTCGCATCATCCCTGTGATGTAATATTATTATCCCCCATTTTGCAGATGGGGAAACTGAGGCTCAAAGAAGTTATGAAGTCTGCCCAAGATCACACAGCCAGTAAGCAGCAGAGCTGGGATTGAACCCAAGTCTTGCCAGAGCCCAAGCACATGGACTGTTCTGTGGGCAGCGACATGAGCAAATGGTCCAGGATGCGCAGTGGTTCCTGGAGAACTTCCGCTTTACCCCGTTGCTTATTCCTCTGTGTCTTTGTCCTGGGAGCCAGCCCAGCACTGCCAGCCTCTCCTGTCCATGCTGCGATGGGGCGGGCATACCTCATTACCTACCTTCCAGGCCTTAGTCACATGGCAGATGCGGTGTATTTAGCTGAACCTTAGAAATGCCACCACCACCTCTGGGTCATGATTCGGAGGCTGCTGCTCCTGGTCCTGCTCTTCCTCTGCTCTGTTTTCTTCCTCCTCAGCACGGGCTCATTTTTTCAGGCACAACAACCCCCAAATTTGGTAAGGAACCTAGAGGGTACAGTTACCTCCTCTGCCACCATCCTAAGACCTGTACTGTTTGGGAAGGGTGGGTGGGCATAGGAGGCAGATGTGGGTGAAAGCTGGGAGTTGGGGGCAGCAGGGAGTGTTGGGTGGAAGACATCTGGGATGTAGAGAAAACTCACCTGAGTCATGGGAGCAGTGTGTGTAAGGGAGGAGCAGGGAGAACCATCACAGAGGTGAATATGGCACCGCACTCCCCCCACCCCAGGCTCACATCTGTAAGAGAGATATTCATTCACGCATTCATTCATTCATTCATTCATTCAGCATCTATTATATGTAAATTATTTTTCTAGGTGTTAGGGATAGGGCTGTGAGTAAGACACAAAAATCTTTGCCCTTGTAGAGCTGACGTTCTCCTGTAGGAGGCAAATAAGTAAAATGTTACCATATCCCCGGTGATAAACACCTGGGGACAAAAAAAGAAGGAAGGGGCTTCAGGAGTGGTGATACAAGGAGAGGTTGCAGTTTTAAACAGAGGGCTAAAGGAAGACCCTACTAACAGAATGATATTTAAACAAAGATCTGAAGGGAGTGAGGTCTTTCCTAAAGGGAGCCAGGCAGGCAGATACCTGGGGACAGAGCGTTCCAGGTAGAGGGGGCAACCAGGCAAAGGTCCAGAGCTGGGGCTCAAAGAACAACAAGGAGGAGTGAGGGAGAGTGGAAATATAGGGGATGAGATCAGAGGGGTAAAAGGACAGAGTATTACAGTATCTACATTTATTCAGCTGTTTTGCATTCAACGCCTACTAAGTGTTAAGACTTTTTTTTTTTTTTAATTAAGGAAGGCACAGCTCACAGTGGTCCATACAGGGATCAAACTGGCAACCTTGGTGCTATTAGCACCACACTCTAACCCACTGAGCTAACCGGCCACTCAATGTGTGAGGGCTTTAATCTTAGGGGCTAAGAAACACCTCAGTGAACAAGATAGTGAAAGATCCCTGTCCTCCTGGAACTGAGGTTCTAGCAAGGGAAGATATTGTTTTTAAAATAAAAGATAAATAAAGAAGATAATTTCAGAGAGCCATAAGCGTTGAGAATTAGGTGATGGGTACTGCTCTAGCTGGGTGCATAGAAAGGCACCCGCCTGAGGGCAGGAGAGGGAGACAGCCAGGCAGAGCTCACAGGGCAGGGTGTTCTGGGCAGGGGACCTGCAGTGCAAATGGCCCAGGGCCAGGTGAATTGGGTACATTCAGAGTCCTAGTGGTGCCTGCAGGGTGTGTGTGTGGGGGTGGTGGTGGGGGAGAGATGGGCAGCAAAAAATCTAGTGCTAGGCAGCCAGTTCTGGAATGAGCAAGCCATTCAGGTCCCATAAAGAGTTTCCATATCTAAATGCCTGAGAAGTCCTTGGAGGTTTTGAAGTAGGGGAATGATGTGATGAAATTTACCCTTTAAAAAAGATTCTGCTGAGGCAGGTCGATTGGCTCAGTTGGGTAGCATGCAAGCTCTGAGCAACAGGTGGCCAGTTCAATTCCCACATGGGCCAGTGAGCTGCGCCCAAGCTGAGCTGCCGCTGAGCTGCCAACTGTCAGCTGGATGGCTCAGCTGGTGAGAGCACGTGCTTTTAACAACAGGGTTGCCGGTTCTACTCCAGCATGGGATGGTGGGCTGTGTCCCCCCACATCTAGATTGAAAGTGGTGACTGGACTTGAAGCTAATGGGTCCTGGAAAAACACAATGTTCCCCTTCCCCAATAAAATCTTAAAAAAAAAAAATGGGCCGGCCTAGTGGCACTTTGGTTAAGAGTTGGCTTGGGACGCCAGCTCTCAGCAGCAGGGCCCTAGTTCAGATCCCACATTAGGGCTAGTGACGCTGTGCCCTCTACAGCTAAGATGGTGAACAACAGCTTTACCTGGAGCTGGGCTGCGGTGAGTCGCTGGCGACAGCGTAGGCTGCAGTGGGCTGCCATAAGCTACTGTGAGTGGTCGGCAGCCAGCGTGAGCGGCCAGCAGCTGGCGTGAGCTGCCAAGAGCCACTATGAGCGGCTGTCCAGTGGCTGGCGACTGATCTGCCTCACACGGGAAGAGCGCAATGATAATACCAACATGGGCCAGTAAAGCTACATCCTCTATAACTAGACTGAAGAACAAAAGGACAGCAACTTATCTGTTCCCCTTGCCCGATTCCCCAATGCTGTTCCCCTCCCCCAATTCCCCAATAAAATCTTAAAAAAAAAAAGATTCTGCTAGCTGTTCTGGGAAGAACTGATGGGAAAGAGGGAGCATTAGGAGGAGGGAAGGAGAAGGTGAGAGTGTCTGGTAGAGGTGAGGCACTGGGGTGTTACTGGCAAGAGTGGAATCAGGGAGACCAAGGAGAGGCTATTGTCAACCCCGTCCTCCTTCCCTGCTCTATTTCCTTTATAGCACTTAATCATACATACTAGATATGATCACACATGTATAATATAAATCATAATTATCTTTTATAAAAAAGATTTTATTGGGGAGTTGGGGGAGGGGAACAGTGTTGGGGAATTGAGGAAGGGGACCGGCCAAGTTGTTCTTCAATCTTCGTTGTGGAGGGTGTCAGTCGCCATCTGGCTGCCCATTGGCAGCTCATGACCTCTAAGCTCAAAAGTGCTGTGTTCAATCTTAGTTGCGGGTGGGCATAGCCACCATCCCATGTGGGAGTCGAACCCAGCAGCCTTGTTGTTAAGAGCACATGCTCTATCCACTGAGCCATCTGGCTGGCAGCTCAGCTTAAGGTGCAGAGTTCAGTCTTAGTTGCGGTGGGCATAGCCCGCCATCGAACAGGCAATCTTATTGTTTCACCAGCTGAGACATCCTGCCACCTGTTAGCAGCTCAGCGGCAGCTCAGCTTGGGCGCAGCTCACTGGCCCATGTGAGAATCGAACCAGTGACCCTGTTGCTCAGAACTTGTGCTCTTAAGCAACTGAGCCACTCGGTCAGCTCTATTTTTATTTTTTCTCAATCTGGCTTGTTTTGCTCAACATTTTGTCTGTGACACCCTATCTATTTCACTTATGTATTTATGGTCTGTTTTCTCCCCTTGAGCAGCACTTGTCCAATAGTATATTCACTAGTCATATGCAATTTCTTAAATGAAAATTAATAAAATTAAACAAAATGTAAAATTCAACTCCTCAGTCACCCTAGCTACATTTCAAGTGCTCAGTAGCCATATGTGGCTAGTACTACCAAATTGGACCATGCAGAGCAAGCACGTTTGCATCATTGCAGAAAGTCCTGTTTGACTACTGTTCTAAAATGTCAGCTCTGTTTGTTCTGATCCCAGCTGTGTCTCCAGTGCCTGGAACAGTACCTGGACACAGTAGGTACTCAGTATTTGCTTGTTGAATGACTACTGAAGAGGCGATGGATGGCACTGATAGATAATATAGTCATAAACCCCAGCATTGGGGGGTCATTGATGTGTGTGACCATGTGTGTGTGTGTGTGTGTGTGTGTGTGTGTTTGTGTGTTTGGGGGGGGGAGTGGCAGGTGACATTCCAGCTCAGGTGAAAGAGCAAGTAAGAGCTTGTGGGAGAGAAGCTTGTGCCAAAGAAGGAACTGCATGAATAAAGACAGGAAGGCCTGGATAACCCTGGTGTGTGTTAGAGGAGAAGTAACCTATTTTGGGGGACACTAAGGGCAAACTTTTAAAAACTGTTTAGCCCCTCTAGGCACAAGTCAGGTCCTGTTGGTGCTGTCTTTCCCCGCCCGCTGCTGCACAGGTGTCCTCCGGTCTCCAACTAGAGATGGCCCAGCGTGGCGGCAGTGGGAGTGGTGGTGAGCGCACAATGTGGGGGAAGCCAGCTGGGAGAAAGTTCGCGGTGGGCCGGCGGTGGGCCGTGGTGGAGCAGGCAGGGTCATTTCCCAACAGGACAATGGGGAGATGTGCATCCCGAGCAAGATGTGTAAGAGCGGATGCTGCTGGGGGTCTTACAACTGCCAATCGTATTGTGCCATATAGGGAACTCATATCACACACAGGTGGGTGTAGGTGTGGAGCCCTGGTGGAGGGGGGGGGTTGAGGTGGGAGGGACACATGGAAAGGGAGAGTCAGGGTGGACCCACAGCCCAGGGGAATAAGGGAAGGGTGAGTAGAAAAGACCTAGAGCTGGAAATTCTCTGTTGTGACTGCATCTCAAAGCTGCCTGGGGCCAGGGAGAACCTGAGGACAGACCCAGGTGGATCCCCACTTCAGGGGCTTGGAATCCTGGATAGGGTCATGAGGTGAGGCAATGCTCCCCTTTCTAACATGGGTTCCTATTCTCCTGGGTTCATCTCAGCAAACTCTGAAAGTTGCACTGTAAATGGGCACAGTTAGAAGATCTACTCTGCCTTAGACTCATCCCTCCTCTCCAGCTCCAGGAGTTCTGCTATGGCCCATGTGTTCCTGGTGAGAGGTGGGATGAGGCAGCATCTGAGCTAGGTGTGCGGGACTGGGGAGTTGATTTGCCCATGAAAGGATTTAGGAGAAGAGATAGGAGGGTACTGAACAATCCTAGGGGTCAGCCTGGAGGAGGCAACCAGAGACACAAACTCTGAGCAGTTGGGTGAGGGGGTCCTTTATGCCCAGGTTCCTCTGCTGTATGCAAGCATTTGGGCCCTAGAACTGGACTGGGGTGGAAATGGCGGCTGCCTTTCAAGGCTGAGGGCAGAGCAGCTGCCAAGGTTGAGGTCAAAGTCCCGCCTTTCTCAGATGTTCCTGGGCCTGTATAACAAGCATCCCTGGCAGCCAGACCTGACTCGTGTATTTCCAAAGAATGAGAAGTCTTTTAAAATTATCTACGGTCATTATAAGAAAAAATAATAATAATCCAGCTTAGAAAAGTTTTTTTTTCTAATGCTTCTTCTTCCTTGCCTCCTGCCCCTCCTCTAACCCACTCCCACATCTATCCAGAACTCCTTGCTCCTGCCCCCACCCCCAGAGCCTCTACCAACAGGGAAGGGACAGAGAAGGGGGGATGATGCACCATCACTGAAATAAAGTTTTCAATGTTTGCTGCCTTGGAGCTAGGGGCTGGGTGGGCCCAGCTGGGCTGGGCATGGCATAAGTCCCTGGGGCGGTGGGGAGGTGCTGAGGAGATGAGGGAGAAAACAGGAAGGGATTCTCTTAGGTTTGGGGTTGTCAACAAAAGTTTGTAGCCACCTATCCAGTGCTAGCAGGAGTCCCCAGTCTGGGATGCAGTCAAAGGAGAAACTTTTTTCAGATGAACAGTTTGCAAAACGGAGAGATGCAGACTCCAGGGGAAACCAAAAGTATGCTTTGCCAATGATAAAACAGGAATGGTAAACAGAAACGGACTCCAGGGGGGATGGCTTCAACTTAAATTTACATAACATATGGCAAACGTTGTGATAACATGTTTAACCACACCTTCCCCCATCCCAACCCACAAAACTGAACACAATAGAAGATTCCACTACAGGCCGAAGCAAATTACATCCTGGTTAGAAAAGTATGAAACCCCAGCTTAACAGAAACCGATCGCAGCTGTCTACTTTAGACTCTGCCCCCAGCAATTCCTCTGCTGGTGCTTTTCTTCTTCTTCTTTTTTTAGCTGAGCCATCCTGCTACTTGTTGGCAGCTCAGTGACTGCTCAGCTCGGGCCGGGACTTGAACCGCTGTTGCTCAGAGCTCAAACTCTTGAGCGAGCTCTTAACCAACTGAGCCACTCAGTCAGCCCTGGTGCTTTTCTTCTTAAATAAACTTTCTAACTTCTATTCCTTTGTGCTTCATGAATTTTTTCACAACCCAGGAGTGAGCAACAAGACAAAGGGGAGGCCTGCTTTTATAGAAAAAGTTCCTGTCCCAGTCCCTGATTGGTTTATTTCTATTCAAATAAGGAATCCAAATTTGCACAGTCTTATTGGTCCAAATAGCATGGTCCTGATTGGTTGGAATCATGCGTTCTCGATGGTCGTTATGGAGTTGCTCTGATTGGTCAGTAAAGATGCAAATGAGGATATTGGACAGGGCAGATCTCAGCCTATTGGTTGAAAAACAATTCCAGGAATCCCTTCATAAGGGTCAGCTCAAATGGCAGGAACACAGTGCAGGAGGCTGGCAGTTCAGTCTTTGGCTTTTCCCTGAAATGCAGAGTGTGTGAGAAGCTCCTGTCAGCAATGGCTGTTAGACTCTGATTATGAATTTGAGCCCAATTAACTACAAGGAGTCCTTCTTGGCAGGTATATTTCTTCTCGAGGTCAACAGGGTCTTTCCCCCGTTGGAGCATTGAATAAAAGTCCTTCAGAGGAGACCTGAGCTCCCTTCTCCACCCCAACCCCTTTCTGGCTTCAGCCCATGTCATAGTAAGCTCATTTTATACCGGAGCTTTTGGTTCCCTGACCTTAAATTTCAGAAATATGAACAAAAATGTACAAAACAAACGTGTATAAAGAATTGAATGTTTATTGAGCACTTACTAGCTGCATGGGCCATGCTAGATGCCTTACACACATGATCTCATTTAATTCTCCAAAAATCCTTTAAAGAGTAGGTACCACTATCACCCTATTTTATAAGTGGGGAAACAGAGAGATTGAGGAATGTTGACATAAGGAACATGTAAACCCGTAGAGAATTTTTATAAGAGTTTATTTGAGCCAAACTGATAACATATGTGGGGAGCGAACTCTCAAATATCCAGAGAATAACAGTTTTGCAGTTTTTATGCATTTGAGATTAAGGAGGGACCATAAGGAAGCTTACATGAAGGTGTAAGAAAGCAAAGTGGGGATTGGATTACAAGTTAGTGAAGATTATGTGCTCTCATGTTTTAGAAGTAGTGAAAGGGGGGCATTTCAAAGGTGTGTTAACCTAGATGCACAGAAACAATGGACAGGGCTTGCTTAAGGCAAAGATAAATCTTTTATAGGCCTACCCACCATGACCTGCCCATTTAAGAATTTATGATCAAGGGCCGGCTGAGTGGCTCAGTTGGTTAAGAGCTCGCTCAAGAGTTTGAGCTCTGAGCAACAGTGGTTCGAGTCAGCCCGAGCTGAGCAGCCGCGGAGCTGCCAACAGGTGGTGGGATGGCTCAGCTAAAAAAAAAAAACAAAAACAAAAAAACAAAAACAAAAAAACAACAACAAAAAAAGAATTTATGATCAGATCACCCTGTGAGGTTACTTTTCATAAAACCAACCCCTTCTTTTGTCCACAGCAACTTGCTCAAGGTCACACAGCTTCAAAGGGATGAACTTGACTCTTCTGAGATACAGGGAGAGAAAAAAGAAATGAGGAAGAAAGGAGAGCCAAGGAAAGCGAGGGAGAGAAAAAGATTGGAACAACCACTGTGCCGAAGGGAAGAGAATTAGTCAAGAGGAGCAGCAGCTCACAGTGGCCCATGGGGGATCAAACCAGCAACCTTGGTGTTATCAGCACTATGCTCTAAACAACTGAGCTAACTGGTCATCCCAAGAGGAGTTTTAGGAAGTTGCACTGCGTGTTGTGAGGCTCGTAGAGCCGGATGCTAGCTTGCTGGCTTGTGTGTCGTGCATTCTCAGCAGAGGCAGGCCGCAAGGTAGCTCTGTTAGAGTCAGCTTACATTTTGGAGATAACTGTTTCAGATTTTAGAGCTAAGGTTCCATATTCAGCTCTAACTCTGATTAAGTCCCTAGACCTGAGCAAGTGTGCTTTCCAGGGTGCCAGGGTTATGGTACAAAAACTCAACAGTTGAGATATAAGATGTGGTTGTACTTATAAATCATGGCAAAAGTGTAAACCATACCTTGGTAGGATATGCCATCCTGTACTAAATGTATCAGACAGATACATAGTGTTACATATACATCAGACAGATGCATATTGTTATAGTGTTATATGAGCTTCCCCCATTTGGAGAAAGTCTATATTAAAAAAACAGCCTTGGAAGGAGAGGTCGCAGGCTGGAAACCCAGCCTCAAAAGATACCCAACATCTTAGAAGTTGGAAGGGCAGGAAGAAAAAACTACGTTGCTGATATGATTAAACTGGTCCTAAGAATTGGGAAGGAAAAATGCTTCCTCTACCCTCTTCAATGTTTGAGGGTCTGCAAATTAAACTGACAAAAGACAAATTAGCAAGAGAAAAGACATTTTTTATTCACGTGTATGTATATATGTGGGGGACTCACAGAAAACTGACTCAAGGAGGCAGTTAGAATTTGGAGCTTATATACCATCCAAATTGGGGAAGGGAGAGGGAGAAGGACACTTTAGAAAACGACTTCTTAATTGGGAAAGGGAGAGGGAAAAGGGCATTTATGGGAAAACAAATGATTTTTAGGAAAGATAAATGGGCCCTTAGGAAATAGATGGGAGATGTGATAGTTTTGTGACAATATCCATTTAGGTGTAATGCAAATGTTTCCTCCTCTCCAGCCACATCAAGTGCTCACCATGTGGTCGGGTGATAGCTACCATTTCAGACAATGTAGGTCTCCAGGGTCCAGCATTAGGAATTTTTTATGGACTCAAGGCTGTAAATACCCCTGCTTCTATAGTTGCATGTCTAGCAGGTCTAGAAATAAGTTACAGCAAGATGGGCAGTTCCTGGGAGTAGGTTATTAAGGTGGAAAATGTCAATGATAAGGCTACAGCCTCTAGGACATCTTTATGTGAATTAGAAAACACATTAGAAATTATAAATTAGGATTAAGCCTGTTTTCTAGTGGCTCAAGGCTTAATAAGAAGAAGGTAGTTTTGAACAACAGCAACAATAACACGCTCCCCTTCATCCAACAGTCGTGTATTAGTCAGGTTCAGTGAAGAAAAAAAAAGCTACTCCAGGTATTTCAAGTGAAAAAGATTTACTACAGGGGAACAGCAGCTTGCTCAAGGTCACACAGCTTAAAAGCAATAAACTTGACTCTTCTGGGATACAGGGAGAGAAAGAAGGGATGAGAAAGAAAGGAGAGCCAAGGACAGAGAGCGAGAAGAAAAAGATTGGAGCATCTACTGTGCCGATGGGAAGGGAATGAGTCAAGAGGAGTTTCAGGAAGCTGCACTGTGTGTTGTGAGACTCATAGAGATGCTAGTTTGCTGGCTTGTGTGTCGCGCATTCTCAGCATAGGCAGGTCTCAAAGTGGCCCTGTTAGAGTCAGGATACATTTTGGCCACTTGCTTCTGCACAGCCCAACTCTCTACTCACTCCTGAAAACTAGAGTCATTTTCCTTATGTCCCCTACAGTTTGTAACACAGTGCTGGGCACTGTGGTCATTCAGTAGATGTGTTAAGAGGTGAATGAATATAGATCTCCCCCAGGGCTGAATCTGGGCACCCAGGAGTATGACTTACCCTTGTCTTAGGGCTGAGAGCCCTACTGGATTAAGGTGTTGAAAGCCCCTCTGGTTGAGCACTAACTCAGGTATGGCAGACATTGCTACCAGCCATTGGCTCCCTTCCTTGCTAACTGAACGCCAATGTTGTTTGGGTAGTATGTGCCCAGCACCGGGAAGGAGATCATAATTAGTCTAAGCCAGTGATGGGCAATTCCATTCCCTTTTCCCAATGCTTGATTTTCCAGCCTCCCTTGCAGCTACAGGTGGTCAGGTGACCTAGTTGTAGTCATGGAGATATGGAGAACTCTGCCTGGAGGCTTTAGGGCAAGACAAGAAGGTATGCTAGGAGAAACACTCTGCCCTCACCCCCTATCCCACCCTCGCTCTACTGCATGCTTCTTAACTTAGAATTTGGTGAGAGAATAGGCGCTGCTAGCAAGGCATTTGCCAGCTGTGAAGAGAAGGTCAAGAGAACTGCAGATCTGCCATCACCCAAACAAATGCCAGCACCTCCTAGCTCTAGATTTCTTGATTCATGAGAAATATATGCCCCTATTTATTTAAGCCATAATTCCTTGGGGGTTTGTTTTGTTTTGTTTTGTTTTGTTTTTAAAGATTTTTATTGGGGAATCGGGGGAAGGGGAAAAGGCAAGTTTCTGTCCTTTTGTTCTTCAGTCTAGTTATGGAGGACGTTGCTTCACTGGCCTAAGTTGGCACCATCATTGCACTCTTCTCCGGTGAGGCTAACAGTCGCCGGCTTCTGGACGGCCACTCACAGCAGCTGCTGGCCACTCACGCTGGCTGCTGGCTACACACAGTAGCCCATGGCAACCCACTGCAGCAGGGGCTGCAACCTACGCCTTCGCCATCGACTCACAGCAGCCCAGCTCCAGGTTGAGCTGTTGTTCAGCATCTTAACTGTAGAAGGCAGTATCACTGGCCCTCATATGTGGGATCTGAACCGGGGCCCTCTGGTGTCCCAAGCCAGCTCTTAACCAACGCGCCACTCGGCAGGCCCTACTTGGGTTTTTTGTTACAGCTAAATCCAATCCTAACTCATAAACCTAATGGTTATTCAAAGGATTCATTGATCCTTGATCTACAGAAACCTGGGGCTTGGAGAGCATATCAGTGTCATTTAGTTCCCTCCCCCACATTCTTTGTGTGAATCTCCTCTCCAGCATTCTCGCTGAGGGGTCAGTGAACCCCCACTTGCACATCTTAGAGATGGGGACTACCTAAAGCGACCCAGGTTTGGTGGCTCCAGGGGACCTGACATTTTTATATGAAGCCACAACTAAATTCCCTGCAATTCCAGCCACTTGTCTTGGTGATGGATGATTGGGAAAGAACAGGAAATTGTAGAAAGGATGGCGGTGGTGATGGTGGTGTTAATAGATGGGTTTAGTGCCACCTTTTTGTGAGATTGGGCAAGGTACTTAACCTCTCTGAACCTCAATTTCTTGTATCTATAAAGTGGAGACAATAAATTCTCCCTCCTAGGATCACTGTGAGGATTTGCGAGCACAGTAAGCCCACAGCAATGTTAGTGGTCTGACCCTTTAACACGTGGGTTGTGTCCAATAGCTGTCACATCCTTGAGTTGGGGCCAGAAAAGGGGTGTGAGCCCAGGACAGGGGACAGGTAAGCTCTGATGCAGTGTAAAAAGTATAGGTCATTATAACTCCTCACCAGAGAAGTGAGTGTGTGTGTGTGTGTGTGTGTGTGTGTGTGTGTGTGTGTGTGGTGTGCACTTGCCTGCCTGTCTGAAAACTCCAGGGGCAAGGAGAGCATCCCAGGGAGGCGTGATTGCTCCCCAGCAATGGAGAGGTTCCCAGCCTGGCGGGGTCTGCTTTACAACCTCGTCTCCAGTCTGTCCAGCCTCATCCTGCCTTGCACCAGGCCCATCCCTCCTTCCTACATGATGCCTACCCTGTTGGGGCAAAGGTTTGATGGAACATAAAGGAAGGCGCTGATTCAGTAAAAACATCCAGGAGCCTAGAGAAGGTTTGCAGGAGGGGCTTTAATTGCCAAGAACCCAATCGGAAAATGGAGGTGCTGGTCAAGGAGTGGCCAGTCAGGTAGAGGTGCTGAAGGAGGTCCTTCTGTGTGCTGGGCTAGGGGCAGGGCTGGGTGGGCAGTTTCATTCCAGCGAGCGTCCAGTATCTTTGCAGAGGCCAAAGTTGGTGTTGGTGATGGAGCCCACGATGGACTTGTCCGCATCACAGGTCAGGCCCCGCTCACAAGGACACTTGTAGTAAACCCCATAGAGCGTCTGCAGAGACATGGAGCCAGGGGAATCACGGGCTGCGGGGGTGCTACTTTGGGCATCAATTGCCACCCGCCTGACCCCAAGAACTAGCAGCGGGCCATACTCCTTTCCGATGGTGCTTCTCCTGACTGCCTCCTTAGGGGGCGCTGTGGGCCCGGAGGACTCAGGTTCTGGTTTGTATTCTTGCTCATTCGCTTCTAACTAGATCTTCCTGGGGAGTCTCTGTTTACCCATCCATGAAATGGGACACCAAATCCCTGACCCCACCCACTTCACTGGTCAGCTGTGAGGGTCAAGAGAGACCATGGAATGGGAAAGTGCTTTGAAGCCTGTTGACCTCCATCTCTTTATCTCCTCAACATTTGAGGTCCAGGCTGACCATCCTCCCTGACCCCACTCCAATCCTCCAGGGCCTTCCTCGTCTGGACCGCCCCTCTCCCCTCCCACCACCACTACACCCAGACACCCCCGGCACCCACCTTGGCAGAGCACTCGCTGTTCTCGCTGGCCTTGGGTGCGCAGCGGGCCAGGCTCAGCCCGCTTGTGCGGTGGCAGCACTTGCTCTTGCACTGGGCGCTGTTCAGGCAGAGCTCGCCGTCCTCCTGCAGGGGCAGCCGGTCAGCCAAGCATCCCCGCCTTTGGTTCCTTGTCCACCCACACCTCCACCCCCCACCCACTGCCATGGACAGCGCCTCCTCTGCTGGGGCTGTGTGTGAAGGAGTCCAGCCCCTGGGCCCTGGTGGCCTCTCTGCCCACCCCCACCCCCACTCACTTAAGAAACATGCAGTGTAATGCCAGGAAAGCAGCCCCGGGCTGGGGGCAGGATGCCTGGGTTCCAGGGCTGGCTGCACTACCAAGTCCCTGGGTGACCCTGGGGAAGCCATCACCCCATCCTCTGCCTCAGTGTTCCCATGTGCACATGTGGCCCCAAACAGGGTCTCCAAACCTCCCTGGTCCCATGCCCTTTTGAGGACCATCTCCCTGGAAAACTCCCCCCAACCCCCCACCCACAGACTTTTACACATAATCTCAGGGGAAAACTGACTCCAAAGCCCATGCATGGTCCTGAGTTAGGAACATCTGGATGAGGTGGATGGCCCTGAAGGGATTTCCCAGGTCTGCTCTGGGTGGACAGATCGTGCAGGGCTGTGGAGAGTGTGGCTGGAACCACCTGCCTGGGCTCCACCCATGCTCAACACGTTCCAGCTGTGGGATCTCAGGCAGGTTGCTTAACATTCCTCCACATCAGCTTTCCATCGAAAATGGGGCTGATATAATAACACCTGTCTCATGTGGTTAGTATGAGGATTAAATGCATAAATATTCTTGAGGCACTTAGAACTGTGTCTGGCATGCAAGAAGTGTGTGCTTTATAGGTCAGGAGCCAGAATCACTGGGGGAGCTTTTTAAACCACTGGGTCTTCTGTGCCAGAGTTTCCAGGGAGGACCCATAAGTCTCTGGGTTTGTGTTTCTTTTTTATTTATTTTTTTTATTGGGGAACAGTGTGCATATCCAGGACCCATCAGCTCTGAGTCAAGTGCTTGTTTCAATCTAGTTGTGGAGGGCATTTTTCCAGGACCCATTAGCTCCAAGTCAAGTAGTCGTCTCAATCTAATTGTGGAGGGCGCAACTCAGTGGCCCATGTGGGGATGGAACCAGCAACCTTGTGAACACTGCGCTCTAACCGAGCTAACCAGCCGCCCCAGCTCTGGCTTTTTTAAAGCTCCCTCAGCCAGGTTGAACCACTGCTCTGAGCTTGCGCTATGCTGATCAGCCTCCCCTGGGGACCCTAAGGAAGAGACGCAGGGCAGGGCATGGGCAGTAAAAGAAGAGATGCCTCACCTCGCAGCCCCAGGTGGGAACATCAGAGGTCAAGAACAAAGCTTAAAAAACTCCCCCCTGGGGGTTCAGATGACTTTTTCCCTGAAGACCCTCTTACCAGGCTGATAATGATTCCCCGGGGGTCGGGAACCGCATAGGCTACAGCCAGGGTGACGAGCAGGAGGACAAGGATCTTCTCCATGATGAATGGGCAGGTAGGTAGCAGCCAACTGGTCAGGTGGCAGAAGACAGAGCCAGTTGGGATTGTGGGGCTATAAAAGGGGCCCTGTCCACATGTGACCCACCTTTTTCATCTCGCAGGGCCTGTCGTGAGCAGAGGCCCAGCTGTCACCAAGCTGTTGGGAGGGGCGGGGAGTTCCTGATAAGGTAAGTGAGCAGCAGCTGGGCACCTGGTACCTTTTGCGTGTGTGGGGTGGGATGGGGGGGGGGCGTGATATTGCATCATGGTTAAGAGTGTAGACTTTGGAACACTGTTACCTGTACAAGTTATTACATTAGCTGGGTAAGTGATCTGTTCTGAGTGTCAGTCTCCTTATCTGTCAACTGGGGATAGTTTCAAGAGTTGTGAGGGTTAAGTAAACAAAAGTGTGTTTATATATATATATATATATATATATATATATAGTATAGATTAATAGATAGAAGATAGATAGATAGATAGAGCTTAGAACAGGGCTTGGCACACGTAAGCAGTAAGTAAATGCTAGCTGCTCTTATTCACCTCTAGTGCCCTAAGCTCCTTCACAGGGCTGGGGATAGGGTGAGAGGGGCACCTGTGTAAGCACCTCTTTAAATTTACATCCTAGGCACTGCTCTTGCCTCTCCCTAGTCCAGCCCTGCTTTGGCCCCACCCAAACCCAGGTACCCGGCAGTGTCCGGCTCAGGTGAGGAGCGGTCCCAGCCTCCCCACTGGTCAACCTCCCCACTGATCAACCTTGGGGATGGTAGGACAGGCCCAGGTCCCTGGGGCTGACCAGCTCTGCACCCGGCTGGCCAGGGGATGTGTTCTCACTCTGGTGTACCCCCTCCTGCCTTCACACCAGGGGGCTGCCCCTGGAGTGATTTCAGGGGCCCTTAGGAAGTCCTCAAATGGTTCTTTCCAGTTTTCTCTCCACTTTACTTACTATCTGCAATTCCAGCATTTAAGACTCACCCCTTTAGTTCAGGCCCCACTCACCCTGTCCCCTACCCAAGGCCACGTGTGAGTGGGAGGGGGTCTGTGAGCCTCAGATAGCCCAGGGGCTGGAAGGTGGGAAGGGCACAGCTGCCCGAGTGTGCTCAGGTGTGAGACCACAGCAGCTTTCCCAGGAGGACTGGTCACTGCAGCCAGGGGCCCCTTCCCCAGCCTGGGAGGTGGACGATCGCTCCACTGTGGAGGCCCCAGGTTGGGTTGCTTTGAGCACAGCTTTGATCCAGACAGACTTGGCTTCAAAACTCAGCACTAATTAGCTACATGACCTTGGACCGGTTATTTAAATTTGTAAGCTCCCTGAGCCCCTGTTTCTTCATCTATCCAAGGAGGATGAGGGCTCCTTCATTAGGTCAAGATTGAATAAGACTGTATGTGGAAGCCCTGTGGAAGTGCCTGGCACTTAATAGATACTCAGCCTGAGTAATACCACCCCTTACACCACTGGAGGGTAGAATATAAGGGAGCAGCTGGATGAACCAGCCAGGAGACCCTCAAAATGAGAGAAACCCACCCAATTCCAGAGACACGGAAATACCGTTGATGAAAGGAACGCTGCCCTCTCTTATTTTTGTAGAACTCAGTGTGTAAAACCCCTTTTCCCATGAGCTCATTCGGGCCCTTTCTGCTCTCCCCACCCCCCTGCACCCCAATACTCCTGTGAGCTGAGCCACAGGGAAGGTAATTATGATTCCCTTTTCACAAGCCAAGACTAGGAGGCTGGGGAAGGAAGAGAAGAGCTATTTCTGTCTGTGAATGGAACTGTGAAAAATGCACCAGTCCTGTCTGCAGCTGATCACTGCTAACTTTCCAATGGAGAAAGAAGGGAGGTTCTTCCATTACAAATAGAATATAGCAAAGAGAACTTTAGCAATATTTATGCTTCCAAAAATGTAAGCAAGAATTAAGCACTTGTTCTACCAAAACCTCCTAAGATTTAACCACCCCTCCCCCAATCTGAAGAGTATTTTGCTTTGGGTTTTTACCTCTCAAAAAAGAACTGAGTTCTGGTTCCCACATGCAGTCATATGGGTTATGCTCACAAACATAATATCAAATGAGAAAAGCCACAGACAAAATTATACAGACACGGTCCGGCCGGGTGGCTCAGTTGGTTACAGCGCGTGCTCTTAACAACAAGGTTGTCGGTTCGACTCCCGCATAGGATGGTGGACTGCGCCCCCCTGCAACCAGATTGAAAGCGGCTACTGGACTTGGAGCTGAGCTGCGCCCTCCACAACTAAGACTGAAGGCCAACAACTTGACCTGGAGCTGATGGGTCCTGGAAACACACAATGTTCTTCCCAAATTCCCCAATAAAAATCTAAAAAAGAAAAAAGAATACAGACTGTATGACTCTATTTAAATGAAGTTCAAGAAGAGGCAAAACTAACCACTGGTGATAAAAGCCTGCAGGGTTGGTCTGGCCGAGTGGCTCAGTTGATTAAGAGCTCACTCAAGGGTGCGACTTCTGAGCAACAGGGGTTCGAGTCCCGGCCCGAGCTGAGCTGCTGCTGAGCTGCCAAAAGGTGGCAGGATGGCTCAGCTAAAAAAAATAAAAATAAAAAGTAAATAAATAAATAAATAAATAAATAAATAAAGCCTGCAGGGTTTCTTCTGGGAGGGATATTGACGGTAGGTGGGGGATGGGGGGAGGTGAGCCCCTCCTGGAGTCTTGGAATTGTTTTAAATCTTGATCTGGGGTGTCAACAGCACATATATAAAAATCTGCCTAGTAGTGCGCTTAAGATTTGAGTATTTTACTATATGTAATGTTGATACTGTACCTTGATTAAAAAGCAAACAAACAAAATGGAGCAAAATTCTCCCTGGTCAAGTTTTACCACCTGGGGTGGTGGGGGTTGATGTTACCATGCCTCCTGCCAAGTGGGGTTGGGATGCAGTGGCTGTAGACCTAGAGATGTGGCCAACTGCTCTTGGGTGTCTCCCAGTTTCCAGTCTCCAAGATCTGCCCCAGACACATGAGGGTGGGTGGGCCTCTGGCATCCACACTAGGAAATGAGCCCATCTCTGATCCCCACAGCAGATTCGATAAGGGACGGACATTCAAGCCCGTCTCCTGGGATATAGACTTGTACCCAACATCTCGCCTTCAAGCTGATCTGAAACATGGAAGTAGGGAAGCCCAAGAAGGCAGTTTTCTGATGTGCTGACGAAGAAATGAACACTGGTCTGCAGAGGGAAGGAAGGATGGATTAGCCATTCAGGAAGAAGCAGTGGCAGCCATGCCCTGACTTCCTGATGGATTTCTAGGTCCTGGTCTCACACACATACACACACAGAGACACAGACACACCCTTCTCATGATGGGCTGAATTCCTGCCCCATGGGGCCTGAAATGCCCCCTGTGTTCCTATAAAACATCCCCTTTGCTTAAGCTACAGACATAGATGTCTCAGTTCTGGGAGGAGCTCACAGCTCTGGGTCAAGGTTCGATGTGTGACAACCCTGGAGTCAGAGCAGGGAGCAGACAGGGAATCCAATCAAGAATCAAATTCCCCACAGAGACACTTAGCCTGTGTCCTCCAGCCCCCTACCCATGATTTGCACTGGGCAGAGGCATAAGCTGGCTGTCTCACGGCAAATGTTTCAGTTTCTAAGAGATGTCAAACTGCTTTCCAAAGTGACTGAATCAAAGTGCATTCCCACCAGCAATGTCAAGTTTCCAGTGGCCCCTCATCCTCACCAATACTTGGCAATGTCAAGTTTTTAAAAAAAGTTTTTTTAATTTAGCATTTCTGATAGGTTTGCAATGATACGTCATTGTGTTTAATTTGCATTTCCCTACTGACTAATGATGTTGAGCATTTTTTATGTACTTAACTGCCATCTATATACCTTCTTTGATGAAATGTTTGTTCAGATCTTTTGCCAGCCAATTTTTAATTGGGTTGTTTGTTTTCTTCTTTTTTTTTTTAATTGGGGAGTTGGGGGAGGGGAACAGTGCTGGGGAATTGGGGAGGGGTACCAGCCAAGTTGTTGTTCTTCCATTTTCGTTGTGGAGGGCACCAGTCGCCATCTGGCTGCCCCTCGGCAGCTTGTGGCCTCTAAGCTCAAGGTGTTGTGTTACAATCTTAGTTGTGGGTGGGCATAGCCACCATCTGATGCGGGAGTTGAACCAGGCAGCCTTGTTGTTAAGAGCACACGCTCTATCCACTGAGGCATCCTGACGGCAGCTCAGCTCAAGGTGCCAAATTCAGTCTTAGTTGTGGGCGGGCATAGCCCACCATCACACAGGCAGTCTTGTTGTTAGGGAGCATGTGCTCTCACCAGCTGAGCTATCCTGCCACCTGTTGGCAGCTCAGCAGCAGCTCAGCTTGGGCTGGGCATAGAACCACTGTTGCTCAGAGCTCGCACCCTTGAGCGAGCTCTTAACCAACTGAACCACGTGGCTGGTCCCAGGTTGTTTGTTTTCTTATTATTGAGTTTTTAAGAGTTATTCAGGTCACACCGGGGGGCTCAAAATTTGTTGAGGTTGTTGGGAGCCAGTGATTGGCTGTGTCGGCCTTGGTGGAAGTTGCATCCACCGTCGCCGTCTGTCTCACGATGGACACTTGTTATGAATCTTTGAGCCAGTGTGTGGTGCAGCTGTGGTGGGCTGCTGAGGAAGGAGGCTAGCTAGCGTGTGTAGAGTGAATTGTCCTATCCATCGGATGTTAAAAGCCTTTACAGTGACAGGCCTCTGGAGAACGTTCTCATAGGGCTCAAATACTCTTTGGTTTTGCTCCTACTCCGAGGGCTCCATCTACCCACCCATTACTCAAACTCTTACTTAACCCTCCCAGCTTACTCTGTCCAAGATGATGATCACCTAGCTTGCCCACGAAGTAGTGTTCGTCTGTACCTCAGGCCCTCTCTCCTTACAGAAGAGGTGGTGTATTTCGTGCCACAAATTACCACACACTTGGGGGCTCGAAACAACAGAATTTTGTTCTCTTGCAATTCTGGAGGCCAGAAGTTGAAATCAAGGTGTCAGCAGGGCTGCACTCCTTACAGAGGCTCTGGGGGACAGTGTGTTCCATGCTTCTTTTAGTTTCTGGTGGTCACCAGCTTCCTTGGCTGTGGCCACATCACTCCACATCATTCTGTGGTCATGTCGCCTTTCTTTCTGTGTCTGTCTTTTCCTCTGTGTGTCTATTAGTAGGACACTTGTCACTGGATTTAGGACCCACACCCCAGATAATCTGGTAGGCTCTCCTTATCTCAAATTCTTTAATGTAATTGTATCTGCAAAGAAGCCTTTTCCAAATAAGGTAACATTTACAGGTTCTGGGGATTAGGATGTGGATATTTTAGGGATAGTTATGGCACTTGAAAGTCTATCTTCCATAAAGATTTTTCCTTCCCCGCTGTCCTCAGGGCCACCCTGTGAGGGAGTGTCATGCCACAGAAGTCCCTGCTAACTGGTGCCAGTACCCCATTAGAACTCTCTTGAGAGCAGGCAGAGGAAGGGGCTTCCATGGGGAGAGAAGAGGCGCACCTTCCCCCAGGACTCACACAGCAGGATATCACCCCCACATAGGAAGGAGGTTAGGGTGCTGGTCAGCCAAAACCCAAACCAAACAATGTGACAAATGTCCAGTAGAGACAGGAGTCACCACCCTTGCATCTTTCGAGTCATTGATAGTGATTAATGTCTATAGCTCCCCTGGTGACATAAATACTGTTTTTGGTGTATTATTTGGAGAGCGAGAGTGAGCACCAAGGGCTTTGGCTTAGCTCTTCCTGTTATATTAACCTTTAGCTCAAGGGTCAGGGGGGCCAAAGGGAGGATTCCGCCAGTCCGTGAGGTGACCTGGTCTAACTAACCATTCAGGAACCTGGGGTGGGTTCCCGGCCTCGCAGTTCAGTACTATCACACTCTCTGAATCTTATTTTAATGGTCCTATAGCAACCAGCCTTAACAGGTTCTTTGAGCCATATCACATAAAGGTCTTGAAGCTCATTTTATTCCTTGAATTAATCATGTAGATTTGAGCTTGCCTTGCTTGACATTATTCAATGCCATTGTAAGCAGCCACCCCATTCTGTGTTCCTGATTTCTTTGTTCCCTATGAGTCTGTCTATGGCCAAGTCCACTCAGTTCCCCAGAAAGTGACCTCAGAGGGCACGTGGCCCCTGGTGTTTGCAGTTGGTAACTTGATTAGCTGTGTTTCCTCTGTGTGCCATGGACTGCTGTTTTCCCAATTCCGACTATAAATAGGAGTCTCAGAGCCTTTTTGCCTGAAGCCTGGGCCTGAAACCGCTTTTTCGATGCCAATATTTGGATCAGTTGGGGCTCTTTGGTACAAAACCTACTCTGGCTAATGAAAGCAAAAGGGAAAGAAATGGAAGGACACTGGGTTGTCCCCAGAGCTGAAGAAGGAACAGGGCAACCAATCTTAGGTCTGAAGCTCCCAGTAGCAGGAGCTCATGGATTGTTTCTTGAGGATGTGCCATGGCATAAACTGTTTTCCCTCATGTCAATCCACCACCAATTCATATTTCCTAGCCCTGTCTTTAGGGTATGCATGCCCTGTGATTGGCTGTCCCACCGGAACCTCAGGAAGCAAGAGAGGGTGCTCTCAGAGGCCAGGGAAGCTATGCTGAGCAGGCCAAACAAAGGGCGTCCACTAGCCCCTAAGAGCTTGGCCCCAGCCTAAGGCCTTTTCTGAATGGAAGAAGAAACCTGCTGTGGGGAAGCTCCCAGTGTGATTGATGGTGGAGACACAGACTGTGCCCTCGATGAACCTCCTGTCTGATGGTGAAGACTGGTCACAAACCCAGAGATTTAAGAGAAAGAGGAAACATAGGTAATGACACAAATATATTCAAGGCAGGGTTTTTTTTTTGTTTGTTTTTGTTTTTGGCTTTTCACTATTTATTTATGGCAAATATTCTCCATCTGTGATCCTCTCCAGTCAGAAGTTCTTTGAGACGATGCCATCAGCCTTGGCCAGTTGGAGAATGGAGTGATCTGACTCGCCCATCCTGCAAATGGCCCCGCAGATGGCATAGGTTTTAAACTGGCCGTTGAACCTGTCTGTCACCTTGTCAAGGGTTCTTTTTAATAGTGAAAAACCAGAAACTGCCAATACACCCCCCAAAGGGGAAATGATTAAACAGTTATGATACAAACATTAAAATACAATTTTTGAAAAAAATTGCATACTAAATTGTATAAACATTATCATCCTACTGTGTAAAACAGTATGTGCAGAAGGAGAGAACTACACTAAAATGTAAACAGAGGTAATAATAATAATAATAATAATAATAATAATAATAGGAAAAAGGAGAAGAAACATTTTTAGCACTTTTATATGTGAGGTTCTGGGCTAAATAGCTTATACATGTTATTTTATCAGGCCTTTATGTGATAGGTATTATTATTATCTCCTTTTTATAGATGAAGAAACTGAGGCTCAGGAAGACTAAATCCATGAATGGTCACTTAGTTAATAAGTGGCTGACTCAAATCCAGATCTGTCTAAAGCCAAAGTCCATCTTTTTAAGATCATCTTGTCTCTCCTTAGCTCTTGATGTTGGGGTTATGAGTAACTCTGTAACTTTCCTGAATTTCCTAGTTCTCTACGCTTACCATATATTTACCTATACAATCAGGAGAAATATATATATATTTTGAAAAACAGTGGCAAAAGAAATATGCAAAAAAAACATAAACAAGAGGAGAAAGACATTATATTGAACAAAAATCATACATTAAGGTCCAAAAAGGCCCATAACGAATATGAATTTTGTAGTTGCTTCTGTTATTACACTACCAGCCTGCATATATATATATATATATATATATATATATATATATCGGGGGTGTCAAAAAAAATGTACACAAGTGGACACTTTGGTCATTGTTGCTCAAGCAGTAGTTTGCCGTAATCAGAAGTGCCTGGACACTGATGGTAACCACTTTGAACACCTCTTGTAATTGCAGAAGTCAAACTTGACTTGTATTCATCTTTTGTTATCGGTATATATTGAGTATTACAATTTTACTACAGTTTTCCTCTCTTAAAATGTGTATACATTTTTTTGGCACCCTCTGTATATTTACACGTATGTATATATGTATACATATATAATGTATTTATACATAATTTTAAAACGATATATTTATAAATAATTTATTAAAAATATATAGCATACACATATACATATATGTAAATATCTCACTGTCTTTGAGAGCAGAGGCCCTGCCCATTTTATTTCTGTGGTTCTTGCTTAGGGAAGATATCCTCCAATATAAGGTTAGCACATAGTAGGGTCTTAGTAGCTGTTGATCGAATGATAAGGACTAGAAACCAGTGACGGGAAGATACAGTCAGAAAAGGCTTTTTCTGGCCTCCGGAAGAGTGGAGGTTACGGGAAGGTGACATGGGAGCCAGGGAGGGGATGGCGCTCAGGAAGCAGTTTTGCGGCAGGAATTGAGCGGGAGGAACGTGACAGCTGCAGTGCTACCCTCCCGATTCTTGTCATCCTCACTCAGGTGAAGAGGGGTCTCGGTTCTCTGTGGCGGGGTATGCGGCGTGTGTGTCGGGAGGCTCCCCGCGCCTCCCTCAGGCGGGGTCTGTCCTTTCCTTCACTGGGCGCCTCCCGGCCCCGCCTCTCTTCCAGTGTCCCGGGGCGCTGGCCGCGGTGCTGAAGCAGCGCTCTCCGCGGAGAGAGGGAGGAGGGGCCGGGCGAAGGGGGCGGAGCCCTCTGGAGCTCTGAGCTGGAAACCAAGGAGGGGCAGGGCGGCGCCAGCAGGCCCAAGACCCTAGCGGGCCTGAGAGGAGGCAGGAGACCAGAGAGCGCTCAGCTAGAGCGAACACAGGCACCTAGACAAGTTTCCCCTGAAGAAGCCAAGGTCGTCCTCCTTGTCATATTAATCGTCTTTCCTCTACCTTGGAGGGACCCTCAACTTGCTCCCTGACTTCAGCCTCCTACCCAAAGCTGCTGAGGAGTGAGTGACCTGCTTCTGGGCCTCCATCCGCACAGCCACTGACTTCCAGCCCGTAGGCCTCTAGCCCAGGCCCCCGCGCCCTCACCATGGTGAAGTTGCTGCCTGCCCAGGAGGCATCCAAGATCTACCATACCAACTATGTAAGGAACGCGAGGGCGATTGGTGTGATGTGGGGCACGCTCACCATCGTCTTCTCCATACTGGTCATGGCCCTCTTCATCCAGCCATACTGGATTGGTGACAGTGTCAACACACCCCAGGCAGGCTACTTCGGCCTTTTCTCCTACTGTGTGGGCAACGTGCTGTCCTCAGAACTCATCTGCAAGGGTGGCCCACTGGACTTCGGCAGCATCCCCTCTAGAGCTTTCAAGACCGCCATGTTCTTTGTGGCCTTGGCCATGTTCCTCATCATTGGCTCCATTATCTGCTTCAGCCTGTTTTTTGTCTGCAACACGGCCACGGTCTACAAGATCTGCGCATGGATGCAGCTGGCTGCGGGTGAGCAGGGATGGGGGAGGGCAGGCAGGGGCCCACCCAGGCCACAGGTGCAGCTGCACCATCCCATCCACTGTGGAGGCTGTGGGTCTCCTACTCAGCTGTCCTCCGTTAGCCCAGCCCTACTCAGTGCTCTGTAGAAGCTTCTGAGGAGTAGATATCTTAGAATGGCTGAGACGGAAAGGACCTTAGAGATCAAATTGTTCCAACTGCCTCATCTCACAGATGAGGAACTAAAGTCCAGAGAGGACTTGCCCAGGAGCACATAGCTAGTTGGCAGAATAACTCAGGTGTTCTGACTCCAAGGCCACACCAGAGGTTGTTGCTGCTCTGGGAGGAAGAAAGAAGGAAGCTTCCATTGTCGGCCATGTGGGCATAGGACCCAACTGCAAGGCAAATTAGTGGTGCTGGTCAAACACACCCTAGACGTCCCCATCTCCTACTTCTGGGCACTTATTCTTTCTCCAGATCCCTGCCCTCACTCTTCCTTACCTCCCTCACTCCTTACCTCGCACCCCAAACTGCTCTCAGGGGAGATTCTCAGGTCAGTCATTGATTTGGAGTGCTAGGTTGCATGGGACCCCTCCCATAGAAACTTACATTTAAGTTCCTCTTTCATTGTGGAGTGAGAGTCCTTTTTCCCTAATTATAGGATTCTGTACTGGAGGTAGCAAGTGGGGGTGACATTTTGTTAGGCAGATTGGGGGTGCTGTCTGGGGTTTTTAAGACTATGTGCAGTAGGTGGGTGCTTGTGGTGCTCAGCGGCAAGCTCTTCCCTGCCCCCCTTTCCTGCTCCTGGCCCAGACAGGCCTCTCAGTGGTCCAACTGGTCCAGCTGGTCCTACTCTCATCTACAGCCAGGAAGAGATGGCCTCAGACTTTGTCCTGAAGCCTTTGGTTCCTCCCCACCCCAAGGACTGCACATAGACTGTCCATAGTGGGAAGATGTCCCGGAGCAGTGCTGGGGACTGCAGAACAGGATGAAACCATCTTGACATCGTTGGTTAGAATGAGAAGCAGTGTTATCCTTAACAGGGGGAAGGATCCCTTAATAGGGATCCGAATCCCAGGAAACTAAACATGTAGACTCAAGACTGTCAGAGTTGGAGGGGACCCCAGAGAGTAATAGACCTCGTGCCCCCCAACTATAGATGAGAAACCTGGGGCTGAGAGGGTTGATAAGATTTGGCCAAACTACAGCTGATCAACTGTCAACTAAGGACCTAGGAGAATTAAGGCAGAAACTAGATGTGTTTCAAAGACATTTTTGTTGAGCCACACATTTACATAAGTATAGTGACTTGCAGAATACCTTCATATATATGATCTAGAGCAGTGGTTCTCAACCTTCTTAAGGCTGCGACCCCTTAATACAGTTTCTCATGTTGTGGTGACCGCCAACCATAAAATGATTTTCGTTGCTACTCTATAACTGTAATTTTGCTACTGTTATGAATCGTAATGCAAATATCTTTTTGTTTTCCGATGGTCTTAGGCGACCCCTGTGAAAGGGTCATTTGACCCCCAAAGGGGTCGCGACCCACAAGTTGAGAACCGCTGCACTAGAGGAGTCTCATCATGAGGCAGTGAGGTGGGAATTCTTCCCATTTTACAGATAAGGCTCCTCGTGGGTAACTTGTCTCCGAGCACACAGGTAGTGAGGGACAGAGCTTCGATTCCAAATTTATACCCTGGCCTCTCACCTGGCCCTGGAGCTGCCTCCCCAATCCCCCTACCATCTCCCTCTCCTCTGTATTCTCACTATATGATGAGGGAAAGGCTGGGGCAGGGGTGAGGCAAGTCTTGGTGGGCGGCGGAGAGAAAGAAGGCGGGATGAAGATTTAGCGGTTTTGTGACAAAGAGGAGCAGAATGGACCCTGGCATGCTTGCCAGCTGGTCCTGCATATCAGAGTTATAGATTCTAGAAACATGTCCATCCCTCTCTCATTCTCTGCACTGTCCCCTCCTCCAGCCTCGCACAACACGTGTCATTTGCTGAACAGGCAGTGCTGGGAGGGTCTGGGTGGGGAAGGGGTTCTCAGGCCACCTGAGCCAGACTCTTTCTGGGTCATGGAGCTGGAGACACTGTTAGCAGAGGCGCCAGGTGCCATCCCATGAAACATTTATGTTGGGGGAGAGCAAAGGCGGTGTCACGTTGCATTCTTCAGTGCTGGGGAAGGGAAGATGAGCCAAAGGGAGCGATGAGGAGGGGGTATGCCCCACAGCTGGCAGCTGGGAGATGCAGCCATTTGAAGAGGCCTAAACCAGTTAGCTTGACCTTGCCTGGAACCAAGGAAGGGAACAGGAGAAGGGGAAGAGAACTGATGGCTGAGGCAGAGTGGGGCTGTCGCTTAACAATATGAATTAAGCTTCTGGATGCCAGGTTTAGGGCGAGTGTGGTGCCAGCTCCTAGAAGCACAGGTTGGGCAAGTTGCTTATCTCTGAGTTACGGTAACCTCATTTGTAGGATGTAGCAACAGTACCTCTATCACAGGGTTCTTGCAAGGATGGGATGATACAATGCATGCAAAACACTTTGCACGGTGCCTGACATGTGATAGGTGCTCAGTAAATGTGAAATTCACAAAAAACTTTATCAGTCAGGATGGGTGAAGTGATACCACAATAACAAACAACTCCCAAATCTTAGTGGCTTAACATAAAGGTTTATTTCTTGCTCAGGGTACATGCTCACTAAGGGTCAGCTGGGGCTGTGCCCTCACTGTTCCCTTCTGGAAGCCAGGCTGATGGAACACCATCACCTGTCATTACAGAGGGAACGGGAGCTCTGGAAGGTCTCCCACCAGCAGTTAAATGCTCTGGCCTGGAAATGCACACCACGCTTCTGCTCACATTTTATCGGCCAAGGGGAATCAGATGGCCTTGCCTAACTTCAAGGGACGGGGGCAAGGAAGTATAACCCTCCTGTGTACCCGGAAAGCTTGTGAACAGCACTCATGACAGTCACCCCCACTAAGGTTGCCCCCCTCTGACTTCAATGACAATAATAAGAGCAACAACTCGCATGAGTTGGTCACTTACAATGCACCAGACATTGCAGTAAGCATTTTCTCTACATGATCACACTTAATCCTCATAGCCCTGCTATGAGTCAGGTATTATTATCCCTGTCTTACAGATGAGAGAACAAAAGTCAGACAGGGTACGCAAACTTGCCTAATACCATGCTGAGAGCCCTGAGACACCACATATGAGGTTGACCCCCACTGTGCCCAGGACCAGGGGTGGATGGGTGGGGTGCTCACAGAGGGCTGTGGTGCCCTTAGTAACAGCCTGTTTCCAAGTCAGAGGCCCTGGGCTCTTTTCCGGAGACCTCACAGGGAGATGCTACGGAAGGGAAAGAGGCCAAGGGGAGGAGCGATGGGAAAAATGGAAAGTCCAGATGGGAGCTCCTTTCCACATTCACCCATTCACCTATGCGCTGAGCATGTGTGTGTGTGTGTGTGTGTGTGTGTGTGTGTGTGTGTGTGTGTGTGTCTCTTCACCCCCCACCTCCTCCACCATTAAGCTAGGGGCCATGCCAGCCACGAAAGGCTGGTCTCAAACCAAGAGGGGAAGGCCACAGGTTTTACCAAAGAGCTCTGGGAGGGCTCCCCTTCCCCAACTTAAGTATCTTTCTGAGACATTTCTCTGTTTATCACTAAGTCTGAACTATCACCACTAAACACATTCAGCTCTTTGGAGAGACGTCGCAATCTGGGGATAGGGGAAAATAACTTTGAAGTTAAGAAAGTCAGGAGCCATGAGTTCAGGTCTTGGGTCTGCCATAGCTGGAGGAGTGGGCAAGTCACTTCGTTCCTCTGAGATCTCAGTTTTCTAATCTGTAAAATGGGACATTAATATATGGCCTATTTCACAGGACTGTTGTCAGGATCAAGAGAAAAACTGGTACTTGAAGTATTTTGTGATCTGTAAAAAAACTATATAAATGAACTCCTCCTATAAAAAAAATCAAAGGAGGGTTGATTCACTTAGGCGGGGAGGTGGGACCCTGATCTTCACATCCTGACTGTGCATTTGTTTGATCTGCTGACATTTCTTGCAAGAACAAGCGGAGTTTCCGGCAGATAACGTTGGGTCCTGCGAGTTGCTTCTCTGAGCGGCCTCCCAGGCAGGGACAGCCTTGGGACTAAACAGCCTCCAGCCTATAGAAGCAGGGCCAGGGGTGGGTAAGCGGCACAGATAAGGGAAGGCACTCCCTTCCTGTGTGGTGGTTGCAGTTGGCACTACCCTGGTCACATCCCAGGATTATGTCACCTGTCTGTGCAGCTAAGGTGGGATGATTTGGTGGGAAAGCATGGGAGAAGGGGGGGGGGGAAGTGGGGAAGATGGAATTTTTAGCTGTAAATACTGAGTCAATAAAAGCATAGTGTGGGATAATAGCTGCCAACACTTGTGAAGTGCCAAGTATGTGCCAGGCACTGTGCTGAGCCCTTTCCCAGTAATAACTCATCTGAACCTCACTGCAATCTGAATAGGTAGATGCTAATATAATCCCAATTTCACAGATGAGGAAACTGAGGCAAAAAAAGAACAGCTTAAGTAGTTGGCTCCGAGTCACATGACTAGTCAGCAAAGAGCTGGACTTGAAATCCAGGCAGCCTGCTCCAGTGTTTCCCGGCTTTTCCTCTTGAGAGAATCGCCTTGGAAGAGTGCTTTTCCTGAGAGTGGGGTTCCTGAGCCTAACCCTGACCTGGGAATCAGCATTTTAAGCAGGGCATTCTTAATTCAGGGGAGTGTGGTGACTGCACTATGCCGTACTGGGTGAGGATGAGGAGACCTGATTGCTTGAATGGAAGGTTCGTGGAGGAAGTAATCAGAGATGGGCGGGAGTACTTCTTGTATCCATTGAATCTAAGATACCCGAGTTATAGGACACATCATTATTCTATGTCCTGTAAAAAGGGAAAACACTTCCAAGGAAACCATGGCCGAAAGCTTTCTTATTACACTGATATCAGAGAAGTGTAACAAGAACAATGTACATTTTAGGACTGATGGGTTCTCGGGCCTGGGACCAGCCAGAGTCGGCAGTCCCAGTCAAGCGCAACGTGAGGAGCTGGCCAGGGGCTGGTAGGACTGCCTGGCACGGTGGGGTGACCCTCCTGGGCTGAGGAGCCCCGCTCTCTGCCCACTGGCTCCCAGGGGCAAGCTGCTTTAACTTTTGGAGCCTCGGTTCCCTCCCCTGTGCTCTACAAGGATGGTAGGAGCTGCCCCTTGTGCCTTTCAAGGCTGTCAACACAAGGATAAAGGAGGTGACACAATGACAGCAATGCAAGGCAGGAGGCGGCAGGCTGAGCACACCCAGCCTGACACCTCTGCACCCCTTCCTGCCCCCACAGCCACAGGTCTGGCGATTGGCTGCCTGGTCTACCCAGATGGCTGGGACTCAAGCGCGGTGCGAGGCATGTGTGGGGAGCAGGCGGGCAAGTACACCCTGGGCCAGTGCACCATTCGCTGGGCCTTCATGCTGGCCATCCTGAGCATCGGAGACGCCCTCATTCTCTCGTTTCTGGCCTTCGTGCTGGGCTACCGGCAAGATAAGTTGCTCCCTGATGACTACAAGGCCGATGGACAAGGTAACTTGCCCTCCCCAGGGAGGTGGGGCTTCCAGTCAGCCACTCACTGAGCTTGGCCCCTGGCCAAGACTCCGAGACCAATCAGACACGGCCCTTGTCTTCTTAGAGGCCAAAGGCCAGTGGAGGGTGGCAAACTGGCAGGTGATGAGGTGCTGACAGACCTGTGTGACACAGGCTGTTGGTGATAGAAGGGTGTCTCCTGCCACCTGCACCCTCAGGGGCCACAGGGGAGGGAGCCCTGATCCAGCCTGGGGAGCCAGGCAGGGCCTCCCATAGAAAGCAGCACTGAGCCTGGGTCTTGACGTGACACCGGGAGTTTGCTGGGTGGACAGAGGAGCAACTGGGCAGCAGTGAGGGTGAGTTGATGGGGAAGGAGGAGAAAGGCGGTCAGGGTGCCGATGTGACAGCTCCCAGACTACAGGTGGTGGGAGCCCGAGCTCTGGGCTTAGGGAAGCCTTGGGGTTCCCCGTATGCCCATCCTGTTTCAGTTCCCTCTTGTGCACATCCTAACCCCTCAGCCATAAAAGTCCGCTGAGCTGTCCCTGGAGGCCCAGGCGGGCCCTTCAGGAAGCCTCCTCAGGCAGCTTCCATCGCCTGCCCTTCCTCCTCGGGCACTTTCTGCTCCTGTCTCGCCTTAGGCTCTTCTATCTTGATGAGCTAACTTATTCAGCACATACATTTCAACTCCCAGTCATGGGTAAGGCCTGTCTCACACCCTTGTGAATCCCAAAATGCCTGCTCCCAGTGGCCACTGTGAGGGGCCTGTCACCCCTCAGAGACCTCTGAAGCCTCCCTCTCCATAGTTGTTTCATATCACACCTTGGACCCGAACAAGAAGAAACAATCAAACTCCCCTATCCCGTGTGATCAAGAGCCCTTCCCAGATGAGGAACTCGAAGCCCGGAAGGGAGACCACCTGGAGGTGCACAGAAAAATCGTCGCATAGACGAGGCCAGAACTCAGATCTCTGGCCTGAGAAACTCACAAACTTATGTGGTTAAAGAAGGAAACCCAAGTACCAGAATGAGCTAGCCCAAGGACGAGGGAAGAGAGAGGTTTCTATTGCAGTGGATTCCTATAGCTCCTGGCTGGGAACGCTTGGGACCTTGGTCCCTCGCGGGCCCCATCAAGGGAAGAGAAATGGAACTGAGCCTCTTTTATGTGCGGGAGTGATGTCAGGTTTGTTCAGAGGGGCCATTTTTATTGAATCTTCCTAGCAACCTTGTGAGGAAAGGTTGGAGGTGGGATTCCAGCAGCAATCTCAACAGCCAGTACTTTCTGCAGTGAGGGCAGTTCTCCCAGGGAGGCCTCAGCCGGAGCTGCTGGAGACGGGGCGTCTCACTCTCAGTCATAAGGCAGGGCCACCCTTACACCTGCCTGGACACACACACACACACACACACACACACACACACACACACACACACACTTTTATATCACTTATTTGCACTCTCTCTTTTTCAGAAGGGACTCTTTTAGCCAGTAAGAAATTTTGCTCACATAAGTCCTCCTGAGAGTGCTTTCTTACAAAGAGATGGTTTTGTTCCTTTGACACTTTCTTACTAATCAAAATGTCAATTCACTTTCCCTTTCTTCCTTGTCCCTCTCCTTTCATATCCCATGCACCTTGTCTCCAGTCTTTTGAGGTGTTTGTCCTCAATGTACTGTAGTTTTTCCTCTCCGTACAGGATTTAATTTTTCTTTTTTGCTTATTACCTGTTAGGAAGCACCCACAGAACCTTTCTGAATACATCTAACTATTCAATGAAGTAGTTATTGCTTTTGTCAAAGCACAAAATTGGGTCAGGGGAGCAGAGTTTGAGTCCCAGTTCTTCCACGTCACTTTACTGCAGTGTTCTTTCAAGGAAAAGGGGGACGCCAAGCCCTGCTCTGCCACCTCCATTATTGTGTGGCATAAAGGAAACAATGAAATGAAGCCTTGCACAAGTATATAGTTGCTAATCTACTCTTTAGGCATTAAGGAGGCAGAGGAAAATGAGGACAGCCTTTGGAGTCAGAACTGGGTTTAAAATTTTGGCCCCATTGTTAACTAGCAGAGGTTACTTAACTTCTCTGAGTCTCAATTGCCTTGTCTGAGCCTCATTTCCGTGGGGTAGGAGGCAGGTTTTTTCCTGATTTGTAAAAAAAAAAAAAAAA
>NW_017731847.1:251082-274527 GCF_001890085.2 Hipposideros armiger
GGCTGGTTAACTCAGGTGGTTGGTTAGAGCACAGGTATAACACCAAGGTTGCAGGTTCGATTCCCACATGGGCCACGGAGCTACATCCTCCACAACTAGATTGAAACAACTACTTGACTTGGATCTGATGGGTCCTGGAAAAACACACTGTTCCCCAATAAAATTTCTAAAAAAAAAAATGAGTGCCAAAACCATTCAGTGGGAGAAATAATAGTGCTTTCAGTAAATGGTGCTGGAACAATCAGATATCTACATGCAAAAAAATTAAGTTGGACCACCTACCTTACATCATATACAAAAATTAACTCAAAATGGGTCAAAGACCTAAATGCAAGATATAAAACTATCAAACTCTTAGAAGAAAACATAGGTGTAAATCTTCATGACCTTGGGTTAGGCAAGGTTTCTTAGATATGACACCTAATACACAAGTAACCAAAGAAAAAAATAGATAAATTGGGTTTCATCAGAATTGAAAACTTGTGCTTCAAAGGACACCATCAAGAAAGTGAAAAGACAACCTCTATATTGGGAGAAAATATTTGCAAGTCATAATCATAATTCTAGTATCCAGAATATATTAAGGACTCCTACAAAAAACAAGAACAATACAGATAACCCAATTTTTTAAATGGGCAAAGGATTTGAATAGACATGTCTCCAAAGAAAATATACAACTGGCCAATAAGCACATGAAAAGATATTCAACATCATTAGTCATTAGGAAAACACAATTGAAAATCACAATGAGATATCACTTCACACCCACTAGCATGGCTGTAATAAACAAAGATGAAAACTAACAAATGTTGGTGAGCATGTGAGAAATTGGATCCCTCATACACTGCTAGTGAAAGTGTTTTGCAGTTGCCATGGAAAACAGAATGGCAGTTCCTCAAATAGTTAAATATAGTTTAACCACGTGACCCAGCAATTCCACTCCTAGGTATATACCCCAAAGGATTGAAAACATATTCACACGAAAACTTGTCCACAATGTTCATAGCAGCATAATAGTCAAGAAGTGGAAACAACTCAAATGTGCATCAACTGATGAATGGATGAACAATATGTGTATATTCATACAATGGCGTATTATTATTCAGCCATAGAAAGGAACAAAGTACTGAAAATTGCAACAACATGTATGAACCTTGAAAACTTTACATGAAGTGAAAGAAGCCAGATCTGAAAGACCATGTGTTTCATGGTCCCATTTATATAAAACGTTCAGAATAGGCTAATCCAAGGAAACAGAAAGTAGATTTTAGTAGTTGCCTGGGGCTGGGAAGACGGGGACTTGGGAGCGATTGCTATTGGGTACAGGATTTCTTGGATGAAAACCTTCTAGAATTCGATGGCAGTGATGGTTGTACAACCTAGTGAATATATTAAAACCACCACGCTGTACACTTTAAATGAGTTGAAGTTTTGTTAGTGTATTATATCTCAATAAAAAAAGGTTGTGCTGAGGAGTAGTGTCATATGAAGCGCTAACAGTGCCTGCATATTAGAGGTGATTAGTAAATACTAGTTCTTTTGCCTTTCTGCCTTTATAGTATCTCCACCTCTAACCAGCAGCAGCTCCTGTGCTCACAGCCCACGGACACACCTTTAGGTCCTGGGGGCACAGGGGTGAGAGAAGAAGTCTAAATTGGACTTGGCAGTCTGATAACAGAGATAATCTAACAATAGGGAATGACAAGCTGAAACACGCTGTGAACAAAAAGGGAAAGCCCGGGTCTTGAGTGTGAATAAGAGGAAGCTGCTCTTGTTTGGGGAGGGAAGACTGTGCAGGAAATTATCCTGAAAACGAGGCTTGGTGGTAAACAAAGAATGTTCTTTCTCTTTTCCTTGCAGAGGAAGTCTGAAGCCGCTGAAGGGTCGGTGAGTAATTCCACGGGTGGGTGGCCTGCGTGCCCTTGGCAGGGCTGTGGCCTCGCTTCCTTATTGAGTCGTCAGGCTGAACGAGTCCTGGGGCTGGACTGCAGCGGCTGCGGTGCCACCTGAGGGCGACCCGGGGTGACCTAGATGGCATCTGGGATCTTCACTGAGGGGCAAACGGGAACCCTTTAGTTTTACTTGTGTCTTGAGACGTGGAAAAAGAACAAGGAGAGAAGACATCATTTAAAACAGTCAGGTGGTTTCCTAAACTATCCTTTTGTGGAGCGTGGCAAAGAGGAATGAAGGTTTTAGAAGTCATTATTGTAATCTGGACCCTGATTTTCAGAATTTTGAGTGGTCTGTAAGAAACACACTAGACAGCCTAATAACATAGAAGACAAAAGTCATAAGAGGAAAACAAATATTCCAGAAAGCCAGGCTAATAGAATTACTGTATTGAGTATTAAATTTAGCTCTATGCTTCCTGATAGCTGAGACACAAAGAAAAACACGATTTAACCAGTTTTAATGTATGGTTGAAAAGGAAGCACAGCATATTAGTGTCCTTATTGTCTCTTAAGTTTCCAAAATGTGATTTAACAAGAACATTACGTAAGACGTTTTAAAAAAAGAAAAAGAAAGGAGCCCACAACAGCACTGCCTCCCTAAGAGCTGCCATTTCCACTGAGGACCCACAGCAGGCCGGGTACTTTGTGTGCGTAGGAGGGAATATCTCCATTTCAACTGATTTAGTTTTTGCAAATACCTTCCAATATGTGACCACATAGGTATACTTTTTGGGGTAATTATAAATCAGCACTGCCCCCTCCCTTATTGGATGTTTCTCAAACTTTAATATGCACCCAGTCTCCTGGGGGTGTTGTTACGGCAGATTCTGATTCAGCGGGAGGGGGGGCCACAGACACTGCCTTTCTAACCATCTCCCCAGTGATGGGGGCTGGAATAGGGGTCACCCTTTGAGTAGTAAATAATCATAGACATTTTCTCATGTTTTTTGCCATGTTATTGATTTTTTAAAAGCTGCCAACTCCACACCATTTAATTGTAAAACCAGACCCGGGTATTAGCCATTTAGTATTGCTGTCATAGATAATAATTTTTTGATAAATTCTGGAGTGGAATTACTGTTTTTTTCTTTTGAAAAAATTTTGCATCACAGTTTATTTACATTTTAATGGACATGAGTTTTTACTTGAGGGACATTGAACACGATCTTACACACTAATGAGGGAATTTGCAGGTTTGGGTAGAAATGAACCAAAATGGGGGCATATGTGGAAAAGGTTTTAATTTTTATTGGCTTTAAAAGTGTCACATTTTATAATCTTGTGGTTTTTTTTGTTTTGTTTTGTTTTTAATACTACAGGTCATCTACTTCCCTGACAATGGAAAATTAGGGATAGAATTCTCCAGAGAGAAAAACGTGTTCCTGCCACGCATCCCTGCCCCTGGCTACTGGAAGCTTGAAGCTCCGAAGTCTTTCATTATAGGAGTAGGATTAGAATCTGGCAGTCTCCTGAGACGAGACCTCCTACTGTCTCCAGAAAACTTTCAGGCGACGCAGAACTGCAGTGACCCACATCAAAGATACTCAGAGACATGGGTGGTATTCTCCTGACCAGGGACCCAAGTTCTCTTCCTATCCCTTCATACTCGAAAATTACTGGACCCTCTCAAGGCCTCACCTGTAAAACGAGGTGGAATGAGTCCCTGTCTAGCGGCCCCCTGGTCTGTGTCTCCGACAGCCTAATTAACGGAGGATGCCCTCCTTTGAAGGCACAGCAGAAACTGCCACCGGCTATCAAGGGCAACTGAAGAGAGGTGGCTGTGAGCGTGCTGGGTTATTTCAGGTGGAGGTTTAGGGCAGCCTGTGCCTTTCCTTAACCAATACACTCTGACAGCATTTTGTGTTTTTTTATGATGCTCATAGGTGGAGAAGGCATAGAGAGGCTCCCAGAACCTGACCCATCAGGAAGTTTAATAAAGATTGGGTGAATGTAGGATCTAAACACTTAGGAGACTAAATTGACTATTTTCCCCTTTGGAACCCCAAATCACGTTTCTTCATAGTACCCACACTGATCCAATCTGAACTGGCTATGAAATTCAGGAGTTTGTGTCCAAGTAATTTATAGTGACAGATGACACTTCTTGTAAAACACTTTGGATCTGCCACGTTAAGTGGTGCATCTTTTGCCAGCCTCCAGAGGGGAACTCAGTTTAGGTAAAACCTCATTGTAGTGAAGGCCAACAGATAGGTTCTCTTGGCTGCTCCCTGCCTGGGGAGTAGTGTATTAGAAACGGGGTCTTGTTGATTAGCTCAGTGAGTGACCCTAGGGGATGCTTGGTCCTTGTCCATTTACTCACTCAGGAAAGAGGAAACATGGGCACCGTTCTCTCATTGGGGAGAGGGGTAAATGCTGAGCAAAGGTGTTATGGGTCTTGTCGTTGTTTTGTCACACAGCAGTGACAAGGTGAACAGGTTTCCTATTCTTGGGCTGCAGGGCAGGATTTTTAACCAGTGCACTCTGACAGCTTGTGCAGGACGGCTTTTCTTCTCTAGTTCAGATGGGCCAGGAGTCAGAACCCTCCCAGCACTGTCTCAGTTTTGGCTGATGGTTAACTATTAAAATGGGGTTTACGAACAATCCTATTTGTTTTCTTGCACTGATAAAATTATGTCAGGCAAGCTTGAATGACAGAATTTTACAAGTTCTGTAGCTTAGTGAGTTTTCTAACTACATTTGTTTATTTCTCGTAATTTTACTTTTTATAAGACGCAAAAAACATTTCTAAAAGCCTCTCTACCCTCAAAATATTTCTCACTGAACTGGCGCTCATGGTGGTTCCCAGAAACTTCTGGGAGTGTAAGGTGCATCACCAGGCAGAGCGAGTGTCAGTGCTGGGGACGGATCTGCCAAGTTGTAGGATCCAGCGTTTCACTTTGGCTTTATCTTCAAGGAAACTCAGAATTTACCCCCTCCAATAATAGTGATGATTTTGGTTGACACCCTGTAACTGCTTATCAGCTCTTCTCAAGTGGCTTTACCTTTAAATAAATTCTTAAAAGGCACCTCAAATCTCATGTTTGAAAGAATACAATCAATAAAATCAGCACTCCTTTAACGAAGTTGTCTTATTCCTTCCTCACTTCTGGCTTGCCTCTGCCTTGGGCTGGGGGCTGGGGACGATTGTGACACCCAAGTTTCACCAATAACTAGCCCTGAGCAGAGATGGCCGTGAGGAAAGGGCTAGTCATTTATATCTGAAATGTGAACTGGAAGGATATCCCAAATGCTTTATCTTATATTCCTGCATTAATTACCCATTGCTGCATATTACCCACACCTCAGTGGCTTTAGAACATTCCAGTTTCTGTGGGTTAGGAATCTGGCATCTTAGCTAAGTGTCTCTGCCTCAAGGTTTCCCACCGGGCTGCCAGTAAGGTGGTGGGCCTGCTTCCAAGCTGTTTGTCTGCAGAATTCCGTTTCTCACAGGTTGTACTGAGGGCCTGAGTCCTTGCTGGCTGCGGGCCTCTCCATAGGTGTATTCACCTGGCAGCTTACTTCCGCAGAGCAAGAGGGTACAGACAGAAGCTACAGCCCTTTTGTAACCTTATCTCAGAAGTGACACCGTCATGTTTTCCTTAATCTGATTGTTAGAACAGTCACAAAGTCCAGCCCACATTCAAGGCAAGGGGACTACACAAGTGTGTGAATAACAGGAGGTGGGAATCGCTGGGGTGCTTTTAAAAGTATTGTTATTCATAATTACTTAAGTTTCTGCTGAAATGGGTGTGTACCAGAATGCTTTACTGGGACAAAGATTAAATTCTGCTTTATTGGGACAAAGATTAAGTGCTGCTGCTGAATGTTTATTTTGTAATAAATTAAGTGGCTTACGATGAAAGGGCCCTCAAAACTCATCCCATTTTCATCTAACCTCAAGAGGATTTAATTATAGTGAGGCCCACTAATTTCCAACACTGACCATACTTGCCTCTATGTTTAGTAAATCCAAAGCTACTAATGCAGTAATTTAGGGGTACAAGTTCTAAGAACATAGCTCAAGCTGTAGGCAGCCGACACACTATCCTAACACAGTCCAGTTCTGCCAACCGGAGGGCAAGGCTGGTTACTGTATTAAAATGGGCAAAGCTAGACGTGAATTACAGACAACAGATGATAAAAAGTGAACTTGGGAGGACACAAAATCAAATTGATCATCTATGTATTAAAAATCCTCCCTTTGTAAGAAATGGTGTAGCCAGTAACAGCACTGGGTACTAATGTAATTTTGCTTAATTCCTTAGTTTTCAAACTTCTAAACACTTAACATGATCTCAAATTTTCTGGCTTCTAAATTGTGATATTTCTGATATCACAAGGACTTGGTGTCGATTAATATTTGTGCAAGGACTTAAAAGACAACTGTGTATCATATAATTTTTAAATTCCAACTTAAAAAAAAAAAGGACTTGTGACAAAAATCACAACTTCTCTTCAGTAGGTCTCAAGGTCCAGGTATTATCTGTGTATATTGAAGACGGTGAAAGAGCTGGAAGTGACCAATGCCTTAACTCCAAACGCACTAAATCGGCGGGCAAAACACAGAGGGCTATCCAAGCTTCTCTGGAGTCATAAGGCCTTATTTTGGGAGCAAATCTAAGTTCAGACTCATTATCAATAAATCACCAATATTCTGTGACCCAGTGGCCTAAGAGAAAATCACTTTCCTCCTAAGGCCAAACTGGAACTCTATAGGCTTCAAAAATGAAAGAACGGGCAGCAATGAAATGCATTTGCAACCTGGGCCTGTTCTGGGGCAACAAAATGGGTTTCCCTGTGGACACTCAGGGCAAACAAAGAGTTACAGGTGGGGTTGTAACTCCACCTCCGTTCGCTGGTTGTTTTGAGACAGCTGTATGCATTCCTAGGACAGCATTTAAGTTTTCCAAAACCCTGGGAGTTCTAGGTATACATTTAACACAGGCTTGGAGAGGCTGCCTAGGTTGGTCAGTCTGGTGAACCCAGTAGTTTGATGAATCCCAATTGAACTTTTTTAGGCATTTTTTAAAACAGGTTACATTCTGGTCAACACTACATATGTCTTAAGTATGACACAATTAAAACAAATGAACTAGAACAGCTTATGTATAGCTTAGGGGTGGGGAAGGACTTTCTATGAATCACACTTAAAAATACCACAAATGAAAATGAAAGGCAAATTAAAAACTAGAAAAGTATGTGATGGAAAAAAGACAAAAATGCATTACCTTTAATATATAACAAATTTTTACCAAGTCATCAAATAGGGAAGCACACCAAAAGAAAGCTGGGTAACATAGGCAAATAACTAAAAAGTATCAGATGGGTAATAAAACCCATGAAACAAGTCTCTGACTTCATTAGTCACCCAGTATGCAGAGTAAAACAAAATACTCCCTTTTGGGGGCAATCAAACTAGTTATTAGGAATAAAATGAGTGATTGCAATAGGCCCACTGAATTCTCTTGGTCACAGCAAAACAGTCAAACTGTTCACAAAAGTTAGGCAAATTTATTAAAAGCCTTAAAAATGTGCTTAGTCTCTGGCCCAGCCATTCCATTTCTAAGAATTTATCCTTAAGGAGTGAATCAGACAAGTGTATGAAAACCTGTGTACAAGTGTTCACCATGCTGGGGCCTCAGTCAGAGTTCACAAATCTTCGGCATTTTGCACACACTGCGATTGCAATCTGAGGGGAAAAACACACACACCACAAATATTCTGGGGAAAATGCTATCGGACGTAGAGAATTAACAATTTTCTTAATATTTTCCAAAATGTATTTTGTTAATCCCACCCCACCCCCAATTTAAAGACAGAAGCCCAGCTACAAGCCCCACAAAATAGTACGTGCGCAAGTTGTACAGTTTCATTGCATATTTAAGTTCCCAAAGCATATGGAACCAATTCTTTCCTCCACGATTAAGTTTAGGTCAGACCAACTTGGACAACAAATGAACACCAAGTCTTCTGGAAACATGTAGGTTATTAAATTATTTATTGTATTGCATTTACAAAGAAAACAGACGATGCACCCAGTAGAAAGAATAAAAATGTTTTCAGGGTTTTATTTTTAACTGACAGCAAATAGAAATCCTTTAGTGAGATCATGGCAATTTGACAGAATTATGATTAAGTCCAACAAAGGTACGGGGGTGCTTGGAAGATCGAATTCTACAGCTGCCTCTTTCCACAGCTTCTGATTCATCTGGCTCCTTAAATGATGGGGGGAAAGCCCTTATTTGGTGGGGAAACATTTCCAAAATGAAATTATAGATTCTCTTACTATAATTTCATGTCAGTTGTTAAAATGGGGCCTTCTATTTGTGTTTTTTTGGTTATTTCACTTTAATTTCATCACCAGAATTCCACAATTGTGATTTTACAGTGTAGAAAAGAATTCAGTTCTAGTCTGCTATTGCTTTAGATATATGTATCGCTAAAAACCCAAAGTGGATAAGAATTGAATAATTTTCCCTGCCGTTGTTTGATACAATCTATTCTCCTTATTCTTGATACGTGCATAGACAGCCTCACTTAAAATTCTTTCTACAGGAACATGTCTGATTTCAGGACTACCCAATCAAGAATCCGATGAATGGCTGGCCATAGTAATATGTTTATGAGTTAAACGGATTGCATAATTGTGCCACTTTTCCCTTTGCCATTATTGGTGGATAAATGACAGAATCTAGAATCCAGTCTCCTGTGGAGAAAGTTGGCTACTCAGCAGTCTCGTCGGTAGCTTTGCTGGCAGAGCCTCAAGTCACACCTCCTTGGCTTTCTGTAAAGCAGTCCTGTAGCCACTTCAGGAGGGTGCCGTAATCTCCAAGGCCCACTTGGTCCATCTGAACGAGTGGTGGTGACCTCAATCCTGCCCCTCTTTTGCTTTTCAATATGACCCGAGGAATATGTAATGTAGGGCAAGGCAAGTCTAGGAGAGGCCCATCCTAAAATAAGATGCACAAAGCCTTTCTCATTAAAAAAAAAAAGAAAGAAAAAAAAAAGAGCCTCAAGTATATCTCAAAATTGCAGTTAAAAAACTTATATTATACAAGGAAATAGCAGCACAGAATGGCTAATCTTCAACCAACCAAACAAAAAAACCAAACCAAACATAACAAAACAAAAAAAGCCAAAACAAAACCCTCAAAATAAACAATGAAAAAAGTACCACCCCACCCCTCCCCTTGGTTCTTTTATCCTGGGATTTCTTTTAAAACCTGAAGGCTCTGAGAAAATGAGACAGGCAAAGCCACAGAGGGAAACTGCTTCAAGGCTAAATTTTGGACAAGGTAAAGAAAAAGCTGTAAATAAAAGTAAGGGGACTGCTGTTTGGAAAAGAATCAACAACTCTAGGATATTTTCTTCTTAGATGGGAAATCTCTGAAATCCAGATCACCTTTCTAGAGTCATCCTGGATTCTTTAGTTATAGGGCAATAAACTCAAGTGCAATGAGTAAAGTGCCAGCCAGGGATTAAAAAAAACAAAACAAAACACAAAACAAACAGCCAATCAAAATAACTGCTGTTAGGGTAACAGAAGACACACAGGAACGGACTGTTTGCAGAACATCTGTGGTTCTGTAGAAATTACTAGTCAATGGTTGTTTTTGTTTCCATCAAAAATCAGATGGAAGATTCAAGGATCTTAATAGTTATTAAAGGATGAAAAGAATATGACAGTGCTTTGAACAGTGATAAAATGGTACCCAAATTTGGTGTTCATACAGCTCATTTTAAAAGATAGCTTAAAAGTCACAGAAAAAAATGAATGTAGAGAACAACAGAAACAATCCAGGAAGATGACGCACCCTGGATACAGCCAGTTTAATGTCTCTGCCATCCAGAGAAGTAACACCCTTTTTCTTCCTCTCATCCTTATGCTGGCAATAGGAGATGCACTAGAAAGTTTGACTCTTAGAGTCAGTGAATAAAAGGATGAGCTCATACATCTTCATAGTTTTTTAAAAGGCTGCTTATAATTTAAAGGATGTCCTAATGGAAAGACAAGGGTACAGGGCGAGAGGCTGTTTCACATTTTAGTCCATTAGTCTTTGGCAAAGCCCAATCAAGGCCAAATTCACCTAGGATGCCCAATGGCTGTGGGAGAATCTCCACAGGGTCAAGTAAGCAAACCCAAATGAACATGTTGGATTAAAAAAAAAAACAACCAAAAATACCCAAAAAACTAGAAACCCTTCACCCTGAAAAGGGAAGAGGGCAATTCTAGGAGAGGAGGGGTGGAGGGTGGAGGGTCAGCAAGAGAGCTCTGCTGTGGTGCTGGGCGGGGGCTTAGGAATTGAGCCAAGGGTGCCGGAGACAATCAGCAGCGGTGGCTCTCTTCTCGGGGACCAGCTCCAACATGGGCAGTAAGAAATCCGTGAAGCCAGCTGCCTCTTCCTGAGACCACTCATACTTCTCCACTAGAACCTCAAAAAGGCCCCAGGGTTTCAGCTTCGTGATGTGTTTCAGGTCACCTATGGTAAAAACAGTACAAAGAAGCTGACCAACACTGACAAGTGACACAATTCTTTCGTGGAAATCCAGAAACTAATCCAGGTAGTCTATAAAGAATCAAATGTTGCCACCAGAATCTAACCCTCCATTCACAAAGAACCTCTCCTCTAATGCGTTTCTTAGAGAGAAGTGTCTCCATTTTTCATTAGGGCTTAAATTTAAGAAAATGTATTTGCTCCACCATTCCATGATTTTAGTTCCAGTCAAACTGGAAGGGCCTGTCAGGTATTCACTAAAATGAGTATTAGATGATTTAAATAAATGCCTATGTACTCAACATGGTTTCAATGGCAGTCAGAGGCAGTTTATAACCACATACCAAGCACAATTCGCTTGTACTTTTTTTTTGCCTGATAGTCTAGTAAATGTTGCTTCAAAATGGGAAGTAATTTAAAAATAGAGGGCTAAAACCATGTCAAAGATGTATAAAAGCAACAAAACTAAAAGAATAAATCTCATACACTTTCAGATGGAGTGTCAATCTATTTTTTGCTTCTTTGACATAACATTTTTTAGAAAAGATAGTCAATTATCAGTGGCTTATTAAGTAGATGCTGCTTTAAGCTGTTTTCTTATACAACTCTTATTTGAAGTCTCTTATGTGGGCAGTGAGTGCCCATTTAACTGCCTACTTGGTACACGCATTCCATTCATCTGACTTTGTACACAAGGGGGACTCTTAGGAAGCACTTCACCATTTTCTGGCCCAAAAACATTAAGAAATGTTTCTGAGTATGCTTGCTGTCAGTGTTACGGAAAAATTATTTTTCTTATCACTGTACAGGTTGTGAAGAAAAAGTATCAAGTCAAAAATCTGAGGTGAGAGTCTTACCTTTGTTTCCTTCACTAAGAACTGGTAACATAAACTTATGAAACTACAAAATAGACAGTTAACTCATATGACCAATGTGTTTAAGTGACCGTGTTAGGTGACAATGGGCTACAAGACGAGTACATGTAGTTCTGCCCTTAAGCTTAAACTAAACTACTTGCCCTTTGATACAGGTGCTTAGGCCAAATGCTAGCAAAAATTTGCCCATTTCCAGAAGTGCTGTGTAGGAGTAATCAACCAACTAGTGCCATAGTAACTAATTTAATACAAAGTAAACACTATTATTACCCCAATTCAAAAATCGGCAAGCTGAGGTTGTGTCACTGGCTGCACAACTAATGGAGCAACTGGGATTTGAACCCGGATGGTCTGGCTCCAGTTTCTGCTCTTGACCCATCATTTTCCCTCTCTGCTAAGTAACAGCCCAGCATTCAGAGTAGGACCATCCTTCTGTGGGGTCCTGGGAAATGTACCCAGCTGTACTTACCTCTTAATGTTTAAACATTTTTGCCCCCTTAATGTCTGGGGACAAATACATTATTTTACCTTTTTTGGTGAAAAATTCCTTGGAATATTTTCCTGCCACAATGAGCTTGCGAGGCACCTTTCCCAGAAGTTCTATGATCAATGCAATGTGATCTGTATGTTTCAAACATTTCAAGAGGGGGAAAAAAAGACATACATAACAGGAGTAACAAATGCAGTTCTAGATATTGGCAGAAAGAGCAGCATGCACACCTTTGTCAAGCATTTCAGGCTTGCTTTCTGTCCTAAATGGGAAGGACTCTATCCATCTAATGGAGAATCTGGAAAAACCATAAAAAAAGTCAGGTGCCCACTCCAATGGGACTTGAGTGCTAAGTAAAAACGATTCCTGGTGTGAATGCTCTGCTTCCTGAAGTTGTATCCCTGGGGCCTAGATGAAAACTCACGTTAACAATACTACCTCTGCGGCTGAAGAAGTCCTGTGAATATTTCCCACTGAGGGCAAAGCGTCTTGGAATTCTGCCTATCAGCTCTATAATGTGCGCAATGTGGTCTAAAATAGAAGGGTAAGAAGAACAGGATCAAGGACAAGCTGTAAAAGAGGTTTTTCTATGAATAGCTTTTTCAAGGCCTAGCTGTTTAAAAGTAACTACAAATAAAACCAAGGATACTCAAGGGGAGACTGAGAAGGCCAAGAGTTATTTCAGGTGGCTGGTCACCTGACAGAAGCTGGCATGTCCCACTCTGGAGTTTGGAGGCTTATCTATACCTTTATTTCTACTTTGTCTATATATCTAAGTTCAGGTGGGTTTTTGAGGGAAAGTAAAAAAAAAAAATGTACCAATATGCTTTAGACATTCTAGAACTGTTATTTATTTATAATACTGCTCTGGGCTTCAAGCAGTAATAATATCCCTTTATTTAAAAATGTTCTTGACGATTAAAGCATTAACATGATTATTTGAGTTTTCACAATCACCCTGTAAAATGGGTGAAAGATTAATACACTTTTTAAAGATAAGAAAACAGAGAGAATGGCCTACTTGAAGCTATAGAGCTAATAAGATGTAGAATGTGAATGAAAACCCACATTTTATCATGTCTAGTCCAGGGCTGTATTTTTTTAAAATTTATTTTTATTTATTTATTTATTTTATTTTAATTTTTTAGCTGAGCCATCCTGCCACCTGTTGGCAGCTCAGCTCAGGTCGGGAATTCAACTGGCAACCCTGTTGCTCAGAGCTCGCACTCTTGAGTGAGCTCCTGATCAGCTGAGCCACTCAGCTGGCCCTGTGTTTGTTTTTTTTTTAAATAAGTCACACTTTGAAAGTAACACTTAGCTCAAACATTTCAGTGTATGGCTACTGGACTACTCGCAGGCCATTGAAATGTCCAAGTCACGTAGTGCCCTGCAGCTGTCACAACGTGAACATGTGCTATGAATACACAGGGGGTATGCGGTCTCCCAGCAGGAAGTGAGCTTAAGACCAGCCAGCGTCCACACGTACAGGCAGCTTTGCTGCCCTTTTCACTTTGTAGGCGACAGAAACCAAGGATAAGAAGAGGGTTTAAAAGCGATCGCTCCTAGCCAAAGGAATTTATAAATGCATTTAATCCTATGGTTACAGAATCATCAATGTCAAAAGGAATCACTTAAAAACTTCCAATAATGTATCTTCTAGGGGATTAATATGCTAGAGACAGCCATGTATCTGGGATTTTGTGAAGGTTTCAGGTCATATCTGTTTCTCATGTAAAGGACTCACTGGTGTCATTTTAAAAGAGCTTCACATTCATTAATTCACTATAATCTCTGGGCAGTTTTGATTGAATTTATGGCTTGGTAACAAGTACTTGGCTGCCAAGAAATTTCTGCCGATTTTAGGCAGGACCTGTAAATGTCTTTGTATAAATTAATTGTGAGACAATAGTTTATCTTATTGTAAACTTCCAAGTGAAATACTGGTTCTTTTAATAGTTTTTCTATATCAAGGAATTATTTTTCCCTTGAAATTGTTATTTTACATTTAATTCCAACAACCTATCTCTGGCTTATTGATTAATCATAGGCTTGATATATTTGACAGGCAAAATTATCAAGTATTATTATATGAGTTAGGGCTGTGGAACATCAACAACCACAGAGAACGTGCTACTTAGGCCCCAGGCTTACTATGACTTATACCAAACTGGATATGCTAGAGACAGGGGACAAGGGTTTGCTTTTTCGTGCTCTTATGGGCCAAACTGCAATAATTCGAGGTTTCATCTAAGGACTGTTAGCATTGACTGGTACAGGAAGGAATAAATTATGATCTAAATATCTAAGATAGATGGCTCCCCCTTGTTCCTTATTTGGGACTTTTCATATACATTGCGATTTTCAGGTTTGATAGCTTTAAGACCCTACACAATATAATTCTAGCCACTATATGTACTCTGTACCACACACATAGGGAGTATAGGGAACTAAAAAGAAAAAAAAAATCAATTACCCTTACAAACATATAAGTAGGGCATTTCTAAAACAATATAAATCTATGCCTCAAACTTATAACCCAGAAAAAAAGCAAGCAGAGAACAGGGAAAATAAAGTATTTACACAGGTAGTAATTACAGTATATTCTCACATGAAGCTTATGTATAGAAAACATGTCCAAACTATACCCACTAAAGCAGGTATTTGGCTATGGGAATTCGTTAGCATAGCATTTTCTAAATAGTATGTGTCAGGAATATCAGCAGACCCTACTAAACTGCCTATTAATATCCCAGGGGACCACAGTTATAGAAATAGAGCTTTCTTGTTTCTGTAGAGCACAAAATGTGATTTCCCAAAGAATTGAGGAAAGCACAGAAAATAAAGGACACACTTCCACGCTGGGAGGGCATACTGCTACTGTTCTCTCAAAGTAATCCCCATAAATCCTGAAAACGAAAGCTGCCTGAACTGTACAATAAAGAAGGCAAAACATTTCTTTAATAGTTTTTTTCATTCACATTATCTCATCTAGTTATATGGAAGCCACCATGATAGAAGCCTCCCCCATCCCCCACCCCGAGTTGTCTGCTTTCACAGCCTTTCAGATAAAGCAGATGACAGCTTGGGCTTTTCTCACTGGCTATCACAAAATGTAAATCGATATTATTTTATTTTTAAAATGGAATTCTAAATGTTAGTATAGTTTTAAAAGAAAAAAAACATGGCTTTAATTTCCAGAAAGGGGAAAAATGAATGCTAAATGTTGCAGAATTTATATAGACAAATAGGACACAGTCTCTGCATTCAAGTAGTGTGTTTGTATATTAAAATTATTAACTTCCAAATAAAGTTGGAGACATAACTAAACAACTAGCTGATGAACAGGTAGATTCAAACTGGGTAATGAATGAATCACTGATTTACATAGAACAGAAGAATGCAAATTTCAGCTTAACCAATTGTGGTCTTTTTTCTAATCTTCACGTAGAATTCTTTAATATCTATTATAAAATAGCTAATATTTATCTAATACCTAATATGAAACATCTTATATTTCTCTTTTCTGGGATTTATATATACTTAGCATGCTCAAAAGACTAAGGCTCTTCGGTACTAACAAATGGTGTTGGCCACATGCGGGAAAGTGTAACGCCCATGCAGACACCCTGTGAAGGGGACTTACCTTCATCTCGAGTGTACTCTTCCCCCGAATGAGGTTCAAACAAATAGTCACCTGTGGCTAGTTCAAAGGCCTAAGAAAAAGAGAAGAGCATATGAAAGCATTAAAAAAAAAAAGCCTTTGGGAAGCTTATTGCTATTTGGCTCAATATTAAGTAATTTTTCTTCTTGGAAAAACCTGCAGATGATCATTAAAAAAAAAAAATCGAAGATTATTCCTATAGAGCTTTCCTTCCACACCTGTATCTTAGTAAAATGGAGCAGGGAAATTGAAAACTCAGTTAATACCAACATGTGAATTATTTTTCAAAGTCTCACAGTGGGGGTTCAGTAAAGATATTGATCAAGTTTAAAAAAAATACAGAAAATTTTCTAAAACTTTAAAATTTTCCAATTTTTTTCACCTAGATACCTACAGTTCTCCAGAACTATATTTTGGAACATAAGGAAGTTGCTAGTAGTTACAATTTTACAAATAATAGCAAAAAACCCAACCCAAACCAAACGATCACAACATTGAAACTGAAAACTAGCAGGAGCTCTACGAAGATTACAGCACCTAGTGAACACCCTTTCCTGTACAGATGAGAAAACTGACTAAATGGAAAGGCGCAGCCCGTCCTCCGAGCCAGAGCTCCTGATTCCCATGCCCATGCTTGTCTCACACTGATGACCTAAGAGCCTGTTCTGCACCACTCAGGGTTACAGGGACAGACACAGGCCAAATCAGTTACAAACCCAGTGTGCTGGGCATCCAGACAATGGGATAACTCAGTGCTAAAATGACATGCACTGTCAGGTCAGGAAAAGACACTGAGGAACCTTAAATGAATATTACAAAGTGAAACAAAGGGCTACATACTGCTGTATGATTCCAAGTATGTGACATTCTGGAAAAGGCCAAACTATGGAGATAAAAAGATCGGTGGTGGCCTGGGGGGAGGGGGGGAAGAAGGGAGGGAATGAACAGGTGGAGCATAGAGGATTTTTATGGCAGTGGGACTGTTTTATATGATGCTATAATGGTAGCTACATGTCATACATTTGTCAAAATCCACAGAAAGTTTGGAAATTAAAAAAACATCTATTCTTTATGAATTCTTAATGTTCTTCACAGAACATTCCCTTTATATAGCTGCCCTTCTAAACTTCGCAGTCTCAATCACTAACGGTGGAGATGATCTCGCAGCTTGTCCCTACCTCTCAGAAAGGGTCCCAATCTTTCTATAAATTAATCGCACTGGATGCAAGATGATCCACCTCTCCAGGCACTTCTGATATTCCAGGATTTATGCTTATTCTCTGAGTATGGCCAAATTTAAAGCAACATTTCTATGTCTTTCAGCAAAGTGAGAGAACTTTTGGGGGAACAAATGGGGCTCAAGTTCTCATGGTGTTATCTCATGTCAAATAAGTGCTTTCCTTCTATTGGTGAAGAAAATGCCTGCACTTAAGCTGGTCCAAACAGGGGGCAGGATTAATCCTCCTTTTACCTTTTTTTGCCTTAACGTCTTAAGCCTGACATAGCAAATACTATGTTAAATAGCAAGCAGGACCTACTGTCCTCAAACAATTAACCCACTACGAAGAACCACATGATAGATCAGATGCCATCTATAAGCTCGCTATATTTTATAGTCAGTGCTATCTCTATCACTTATTTTCTCCAGCCAATCAATTCAAATCAAATTCCTCAAAATCAAAGCTTTTAAAGTACTGAAAGAAAGGAGTCAGATTTTAGTCCAATGTTTTTTCATCTTGAGTGCCTAATGCCAAACCTTACTTTATTTCAGACAGTTCTTTACCTTAAAAGCCACTGATATGCCATAATAATTATTTATAAAGTCATATCATAGTAACAGCACAGCTTTAACGCTATTACCTTTGGAAGACAGTTTTTCAGGAATGCTGGGTGGACGACTAAAACAGGTAGAGGTTTCTAGTCTATCCTTTCTCTTTCAAGTTTCCCCCAAGAGTTGACTGTGAATACTAATCGAAATGGTAGTTTAATATATTTCTTGTTTAATTCACTCATTTGATGGCCCACAAATATTTATTAAGTACTGTTGTATCTTAAAGAAATCGTTTGGTCTTTGTTCCCCTTTCCTGAAAGGGAGCCTCTAAACTGTGAATTTCCAAGTGATAAGAGTGCCTTTGTCATTCACAGTGAGCCCTGGGACACACTTCAAATTATACTCCCGAGGTGACTCATGATGAGCCTGAGTTCTGTGGGTCATTCTAACAAATTGCTGGATCAGAAAGGAAGCAGAACCCCCCAATCTGTAGCCAGTTGGTCAGAAGTGCAAGTGGCCTGTGGACCTCGGAGCTCGAGGTTGGTTTCCGAGTTGAGGGGAGCTTTGTTGGAAACTATGCCTATGAGGTTTATGATAACTCTAGGGAGTTAGTTAGCATCAGGGCTGCATGGAAAACACCCACTGAAAATGTGCCAGGACCTGAACCAGGCACTTAGCTATTATAACAGACATGATTCCTGCCAGCACAGCACTGATAAACTAGTGGAAGAGAAATAAACAAATAAACACACAATTACAAGAATATACTTCATTTCAGGAAACAACATAACACGACCTAACATGGCTATTTGTGGGAAATCATTTAATATCAACTAAATCTGACCACCTGAGTAGTTGCTTGCCAGGGACAAAGCCGTAACTTAGAAATCTACTGATGATTGAGCTTCACATCTTACGAGGTGCAAAGATGTCTGAGTAACTGCTGAACTGTACAGAATGAAAAATTTCAGGGGTTTCCCGAATTTGAAAATAGATCAGAGCTGAAATCAAAAGCAACACCACTTCAGAGCAGTTGTTTTTAACTGCCACACCCCCACCCGCCCCAAATCTGTAGTAAGGAACATTTGGTTCCTTCACCTAACAAGAATTTGGCAGGAACCAAATGGAATGCGAGATGTTTATAAGTAGCTTTTGAATGCAGACCTCTCCAGACATAGGATTTAGAGTACTAGTGGTAAGTCACACAAAAAATTTTTTCTATTTCTGAATTTGCTGGTCTACTGAAATTAGCAAACAGGGTAAGGTATGTTACTACCAAATAACGAGTGAAGGTCAAGGGGAAAAAAACATTACCATGCATGCTGTGCTCCAAATGTCAGCAGGGGTATTATAGCCAGATCCTATCAGAACTTCCAAGGAGCGATACTGCCTTGTTTGAATATCTTCGGTGAAATGTTTGTGCTGAGTAAATGGAGAAGGAAACAGTATTTTAAAATTCATTTATTCTAAAAAGCAACAAGTCATGATTGCTTAATAATGCAAGGAGGTTAAAATAAATTCTCTGCGGTTTTCTCCAAACCAAAGTTTTTGTTTAGCTAATTCCTTAAGTATAATTTTGATGCAATTAGCGCCAAACAGCACTTTGCTTTTAGTCTACTCCAAATTATTTTTGCAAACATCTGAATATAAACTTAATATACAAATTAGAGAATAACATTTTTTTTTTAAATGTAGGTTTCAAGTTTCAAGAACCTTAAAAACAGCACCTATAAAGAATTCTTGAGTGATGTCAGCATCACGGCAGAGCGAAACATACCCTTTGTCTCTCCCCTTCAATCTACAACTAGTGGAACATCTGTCACTTAACCAAGATTCCTCTGACCAACACGTTAGGATGCCTAAGAGATCCACACATCTGGTACAGCTGAAGGTGGGTGGATTGGAATACAGGAATGGTGGAACTGGGGGAACAGCAGGGATGGTGCCTGAGACCTGTTCCCCCAGTGGCAGCTAAGCCTGCAACCCAGTGAGCACGGTAGCAGCAGAGGAAAACAGGCTCGTGATGGTGCCTTCCTACCCCTCCCCATCCCCTGAAACAAAAAGAAGGCCAGTAACATCGTAGGCATGTGCAAACCTGGCTTCGGTAGTACCCGAGACTCAGATGACCCTCCCTGGTCACACTGGGGCACCTGTCATCTTGCTGACCCCAGCCACACAGGAAGCAGCAAGGCACCAGTGACCCTGGAGCCATAAGCAGCTACTAATAGAACCTATGACACTTCTGGCAAAAGCTGTGGAGGGTGGAAAGTGTTGGCTCTCAAACACAGCTAGAGTCAGCTCAGGTAAGAGAAGCCAAAAACTTGTGCTATAGTGCCACCTACCGGAAAACAAGAAAAGGCCTCTAATTACCAACCTGGGTAAACTATACCTAAACAAGAGAAGCATCTGCTAGTTCAAATGCACCAGCAGAGGAACAACCCATCAAGCACCATGTATGATCATGGTAACACAAAAATAAAATGACAATTCTCCAGAAAACAAACTCAATGTCATGAAAGATTGTGATATGAATGATAAATAATGCAAAACAGCTGTCATGAAGAAACTCAATGAGATACATGAAAACTCAGAAAGGGGGTCAACTAAGCTCAGGAATAAAATTAATGAATATAAGGCATGCTTTCCAAAAGATACCGAAACTCGAAAAAGGAACCACACAAAAATCCTGGAGTTTAAAAACTCAATAAATAAGATGCAGAATGCATTAGAAAGCACTGGAAATAAAGCAGACCAGATGAAAGAGAGAATTAGCGAGCTCAATGACAGAAATCTATTGTAGAAATGATTCAGATGGAAGAGCACAGAGAACTAAGATTAAAGAAAAAACAAGAAACAACTCTACAAGAACTCTCCAACTCCACCAGAAAGGGCAACATAAGAATAATGGGTATCCCAGAAGGAGAACAGAGGGAGAAGGGAACAGAGAGTCTCTTTAAAAAAATAATAGATGAGTACTTCCCAAACCTGGAGAAGGAACCGAACATACGAAGTACAAGAAGCTAATAGAACACCTAATTATCTCAACGCAAAAGAGACCTTTTCTAAGACGCTATATTAAAACTGGCAATGATAAAGAAAGAATTCTAAAGGCAGCCAGGGAAAAAGACAGTAACCTACACAAAGGAAAAGGAATCCCTGTCAGGATATCAGATTTCTCAGCAGAAACTCCTCCGCAGGCTAGGAGAGTGTGGAATGGCACATTCAAAATATTGAAAGATAAAAATTGCCAGCCAAGACTAATTTATCTGGCAAAGTTAACCTTCAGATATGAAGGAGAAATAAAGGCTTTCCCAGACAAAGAAAAGTTGAGAGTTCAACACCACAGGACCTGCCTGACAAGAAATGTTGAAAGGAGCTCTCCTACCAGAAACAAAATGGCAAAGAATACAAAACATTGAGTGAGGTGATAAACAGAATCGGAAAATTGCAACTCTATTACAGAATATGGTGTTAAGCACTTAATTATTGCACAAAGGTAAAAGGGAAAGCATTAAAAACAACTATAGCTACTTTAATTTGGTAATGAACACAAAGCATAAAAAGGAATAATTTGGGACAACGAAAACATAAAAGGGAAGAAGAAAAAGGATGAACTTCTATAGGCAAATGAAGATAAGATGCCATCAAAAGAAAAAGAACTACTCAGGCCGGCCAAATGGCTCAGTTGGTTAAAAGCACGAGCTCTGAGCAACAGGGTCGCCAGTTCGATTCCCACATGGGCTAGTGAGCTGCGCCCGAGCGGAGTTGCCGCTGAGCTGGTGAGAGCGCATGCTCTTAGTAGCAAGGTTGCCAATTCGACACCCTTATGGGATGGTGGGCTGCCCCTCCCCCCCACCCCCCTCAACTAGACTGAAAGCGGCGACTGGACTTAGAGCTGAGCTTGCACCTTCCACAACTAGGATTGAAGGACAATAACTTGACTTGAAACTGATAGGTCCTGGAAAAACACAGTGTTCCCCTTCCCCAATAAAAATCTTTAAAAAAACAAAAAGAAAAGAAAAGGAACTACTTTATCTATGAGACATTTTATATAAATCACATGGTAACCACAAATCTAGAACAAAGACACAAAACATAAAAAAAGAGGAAATGAAGATAATCACAGAAAATCACCAAACTAAAATAGCAGACAGAACCACAAGGGAAAAGAAATAATGATGATATAAAACAATTTCAAAACAACAAAAAAAATGGCAGTAGTAAGTTCTCATATACCAATAATCACCCTAAATATAAATACACTGAATTTACCATTCATAAGGCACAGAGTAGCTGGATGGATTAAAAAAAACAAGACCCAACTACATGCTACCTTCAGGAGACTTATCTCAGCTCCAAAGATAAAGGCTCAAAGGAAAGGGTAAAAGATGACACTCCAAACAAATGGTATTCAAAAGCAAGTGGGTATAGCCATATTTATAGCGAACAAAACAGACTTGAAGCCAAAAAAGGTAACAAGAAACAAAAATGGATATTACATAATGATAAAGGGGACAATCCATCAAGGAGACACAATGTTTATTAACACATATGCACCCCACTTAAGAGCACTAAAATATATAAAGCAATTATTAACAGACCTAAAAGGAGAAATTGACAGAAACACAATAGTAGTAGGAGACTTGAACACCCCACTTACACCAATGGATAGATCATCCAGATAGAAAGTCAACAAGGAAACATAGGCCTTAAATGACCATTAAACCAGATGGACTTAATAGCTGTATACAAAACATTCCATCCAAAAGCAACAAAATACACATTCCTCTCAAGTGCACATGGAACATTCTCAAGGAGAGACACAAGTCTCAATAAATTTAAGAAGACTAACGTCATATCAAGCATCTTTTCTGATTACAATGGTATGAAACTAGAAATCAACTACAAAAAAAGCGGTGGAAAACAAATCACAAATATGTGGAGATTAAACAACATGCTACTGAACAACAATTGGGGCAACAAAAAAAATCAAAGACGAAATCATGAAATACACAGAGGCAAAAATGAGAATACAGCATACCACAATCTATGGAATGTGCAGCAAAAACGGTATTATGAGGGAAATTTATAGCAATACAGGCATACCTTGGATCTATTGTGGGTTCAGTTCCAGACCACCATAATGAAGCGAGTTGTAACCTTTTTGCTTGCAATTTGTAAAAAATGCATCTGTAAAGTGCAATAAAATGAGGTATGCCTATACTGACATACCTTAAAAAGCAAGAAAAATCTTGAATAAACAATCTAATCCTACACCTAAAGGAACTAGAAAAAGAAGAATAAACCAAACCCAAAATCAGTAGAAGGAGAGTAAAAATCAGAGCAGAAATAAAGAGACTAAAAAGACAACAGAAAAGATCAATGAAATTAGAGTTGGTTCTCTGAAAAGATAAACAAAAGGGACAAAACTTTAGCTAGACTCACTTCAAAAGAAGAAAAAAGGTTCAAACAATAAAATCAGAAATGAAAGAGAAGTTACAATGGATAACACGGAAATACAAATTATCGTGAAAGGGTACAAATTACCCTTGTACACCATACCAAAGTGGACAATCTAAAAAAAAAAAAGGATAAATTCTTAGAAGCATACAAACTTCCTAGACTGAATCATGAATAGAAAATCTGAATAGATCAAACACTAGTAAGGAAATTGCTACAGTAATCAATAACCTCCCCCCAAACAAAAGCTCACGTCAACATGGCATCACTGGTGAATTCCACCAAACAGTCAAAGATTTAACACCTATCAGTCTCAAAAAAATTGACTCATTTTAACTTATTTTAAAAGGCCAACATTACCTTGATACCAAAAACTGAAAGGACAATACAAAAAAAGGAAATTACAGGCTAATGTCTCTGATGAACACAGATCCTCAACAAAATATTAGCAAATAGAATACAACAATACATTAAAAAGATCATACACCAAAGTCAAGTGGTATTCACTCCAGAGATGCAAGGATGGTTTCGACATCCACAAATCAATCAGTATGATAAAATACATTACCAAAACGTAGGATAAAAATCATATAATCATCTCAATAGATACAGAAAAGGTATTTAACAAGACTCAACGTCCATGTTAAAAAACTCAATAAAATGGGCATAGAATGAAAGTACCCCAAAATAATAAAGTATATATATATATATATATATATATATATATATATATATATATAT
>NW_017731847.1:275636-288071 GCF_001890085.2 Hipposideros armiger
GGTGCCAACTTGGGCCAGTGAAGCAACGTCCTCCACAACTAGACTGAAGAACAAAAGGACAGCAACTTGTCTGTTCCCCTTCCCTCAATTCCCCAGCGCTGTTCCCATCCCTCAATTCTCCAATAAAAATCTTAAAAAATAAATAAATAAAAAAGAAAAAGTGACGACATATTTTTTCTATGTCTTTCATTGCAAAAATGTGTCATGACTTTTCCGACGACCCAATATATGGACAACTAATTTACGACAAAGGAACCAAGAATAAACAATGGAGAAAAAAAATCTCTTCAATAAATGGTGTTGGGAAAGCCACATGGAAAAGAATAAAACTAGACCACTCTTACACCATACACAAAATTTAACTCAAAATTGAGTAAAGACTTGAATGTAAGACCTGAAACCATAAAGTACACAGGAGAACACAAGCATTAAGCTCCTAGACATCAGTCTTAGGGATGTTTTTGTGGATTTGACTCTAATGGCAAGGGAAACAACACCAAACAAAAGGGACTATATCAAACTAAAAAGCTTGTTTCCGTTCAGCAAAGGAAACTATCAACAAAACAAAAAGGCAACCAACCAGAAGAAATTTGTGAATGATATTTCTGATAAGGGTTTAATATCCAAAATATATGAAGAACACATACAACTCAATAACAACAAAAGAAACAACCCAATTAAAAAATGGGCAGAGGATCTGAATAGATATTTTCCCCAGGAAGATGCATAGATGGCTAACAGACACATGAAAAGATGTTCAACATCATTAATTATTAGGAAAATGCAAATTAAAACTATAGTGAGAGATTGCTTAGTACCTATTAAAATGGCTATTATCAAAAAGAAATAACCAATGTTGGACTGGATGTAGAGAAAAGAGAACCCCTTGTACACTGTGGGAATATCAATTAGTGCAGCCACTATGCAAAACAGTATGGAAATTTCTCAAAAAATTAACAGAATGACCATATGATCCAGCTATTCAATATCTGGGTATTTAACTGAAAAAAATATGAAAACACTAATTTAAAAAAATGTGTGCACCCCTATGTTCATAGCAGCATTATTTAAAATAGCCAAGATATGGAAACAATCTAAGTGCCCACTGACTAATCAATGGATAAAGAAGATGTGGTGTACACACACACACACACACACACACACACACACACACACACTGGAATACTACTCAGCCATAAGAAAAGAAGAAACATTGCCATTTATGACAACATAGGTGGACCTTGAGGGTATTATACTAAGTGGAATTAGTCCAACAAAGGGACAAAAATCATGATTTCACTTATATGTGGAATCCAAAACACACACAAAGAAACAAACAAGGAAAGCAAAGCAAAAAACCTCACAGCTATGAAAAACAAATTGGTGGGTACCACCAGAGAAGGGAAGTGGGGGGAAGGTGTAATGGATAAAGGGGGTCAAATGTATGGTGACAGATGGAAACTAGACTTCTGGTGGCAAGCATGCCATATAAATGGTATACAGATACCAAATTATAATGTTGTACACCTGAAACTTATATAATATTATAAACCAATGTTACCTTAATTAAAAGAAAAGAATTCTTGCCTTCATTCTCCTCTGTGCCCTTGGGCCCTTCCAAAAAAATCAAACATGAATCTTGAGGAAACAGAGACCACGTTAAGCACCCCAAGGATGCAAACAGCAAAGCAAGGGGTTTCTTTAACACATAAATTGTATGGCGGGGGGGGGGGGGAGGAAAATCTCTATAGTAAAGGCAGTTTAAGAGATACAGTACCCAAATCTGCATTCATGGGTTTTATTTGGACCCAGTTTCAAACAAACATAATTAAAACAATGTTTGAGATTAACTGGCAAAACTGACTGAATATTTGATATTAGTGAATTGTTAACTTTAGGTGTAACAATAGTATCACAGTTACCTAAAATCATCTTTCAGAAAGCCATATTTACAAATGAAAATAAAACGCCTGGGATATACTTCAAATAATTTGGAGTGGGTGACAGGGCAGGGCGGGCATATAGCTGAAAATAAATTGGCAATGAGTTGATAATTGCTGGGTGACACTAGTATAATGATACAGGAGTTAATGTTATTGTATTCTCTCTACTTTTGTATAGGTATGCAGTTTTCCATAATAAAAAATACAGAAAAAAGCTTAGAATGAGTCATATACAGGAAACGAAATTCAGATAATACTATAACATGTACAAGAAAGTGTGGAAGATGACTCCCTAATCCTACTGAAATTGAAAACCAAGGAATGGCTTTTGTGAAGAGAGAAAATTAAGTAGAGAAAGTTTTAGGTAGAAAACCAATATTGACCAGAGTTCCACAGGATCCAAACTGGAAAAGTTTGACCAAAGAAAGTAAAAAGTCCTCTAGGTAAAGCAAAGACCACAAGTAAAGGCACAGAAGTTTGCTAGAACCAGACAGCAACATGCTGCGTTCAAGAGTTTAGATTTTACCTGGCAGACAAGAGAGCATCGCTACATGTTAGTGAGTAGGTGCGTGTGTTCTAAGGCTGATGTGACATCTGAGAACATGGTTCCAGTAACCTTCTGGTTGGTGGCCTGATTTAGGCTTAGTAATGAAAATCCAAACAATGGTTGTGGAAATAGGAGAGGGAAGAGTTAAATCCAAGGACATTCACAGAAAGAAAAAGCAGAATTTAAATGTTCAATGGCTAGATGTGGGAGACAGTAGAGAGAGCCAAAAGCAACTCTGTGGCAGAGGCCCATAGGGTTGGCTGCGTGTTGACAAAAACAAAGAAGAGACTTAAGGGGGAAGTGGTTTTACAGGAAAACAATGGGTTCAGATACTGAGTGAGAAGTGGAAATGTAGTGCAGGTGATAGATATTTTTAGAAAAATGGACATGTTGTTCAAGGGAGTTGTCTTTATTCATTATGCCTTGTTACTGCCTTATAAAGATGCTAAATGAGGTCAAGATTTAGCAAAAGTACAGAAGGTGAGTTGGATACATACACACAACCACTGACTCATGAAACTCCATTTTAGTAGAGAATCCAGTTTCAATTTTTAAAGCATAAACTGAAAAACAGAGTGGCAGAGATGTCAGAGCAATAAAATTTAGGAGTTGAAAAGGGAAGCAGAGAGATCATTGGTAAATGTCTTCGTGGGTCCAAGAAAGCTGAATAAGCCACTGGTGAAAGCTGAGAAGCAATGTGATGGATACCATGGCACTCCTTCCCGCAAGGCTCAGGATTTGGTGGTATTAGGTATCTCTGGGAATAAGGGTGAGGGTGGGGTTAACACAGAAAGACTGCTTTGAAACATCTTTTCAAGAAACAGACCTCCAGAACACAGGGCATGTTGCAGTCTAACAGGCCTTCCCCTGGCTCGCAGGCCACTTGGAGGTTTTCTCTGCAGTATAACATGGTTTCTGGAGGATGCTCTGCACATTGCGCAGAGAGTGCCATTCTGAAAACAGGGAAATTAAGTGACTGCGTAATTTTATGGTGAACCCCCCGTGTTCTTGCTTAACTCAACTCCCAGGACACTAGTAGCCAGGCATTTACCTCTCTGGGTAGGAGATCTGAGGAAGACTGAGAGAGAACCTGCACAGGAAGCCTAACATTCAAATAATGAGATTTCAGAGCTAGAGAATAGAGACCAAAGAGGAGAAGAGAATTTAAAAAGAAAAAAATAATAAACAAAAAACAAAAAAAATGAGGAAAGAGTCAAAGCCAAAGAACCAGTTTCAATATTGAGTCCTTAGCATACATAATGGATAAAAATAGCCCCAATGAGGCACAGTGCCGTGAAATGATGGTCCCAGTGACTTCCACAGGGGAAAGGCTTCATGCAAAGGATCAAGAATCAGAATGGCAATGGTCTTCAGCAGCAACAAGACAGGAAACTAGAAGACAATGGAGTAATGACAAATGTTCTGAGGGAAAATGATTTTCAACCTAGAATTTTACACATAGCCGACTGACTGTAAAAGCAGAATGAAAATGTTATCAGACATGCAAGGTTCCCCTCTGCCTGCCCAATCTCACACACCTTTCTAAAGTTGTACGTACTTACAAACACACACACACACACAAACAAAAGCCCTACGAAAACAACCAAGAAAGAAGATCAGAGAGACAGAGAATGGGATATAAAGAGAGAGTAAATAATAATCACCAAGATGATAGTGAAAGGATATCCCAAATGGCAGAAATACAGCAGGCCTACAGGGCAATCCAACTGGTAAACCCAGATTAGCAGACTCCAGATTCAAGAAAGAGCTCTTTAGGAAAGAGAAGTTGAAAGAATGCCCAAGGTACTTGTCTGTATTAAAGTATTTACACCACTGGGTGAAAGTGTGGTGTTGAATTAAGTGGCAAGTGTACAAAGATGGCCAAGCAAATGAAATTGTTAGGAAGAGGGATTATAATATGTGCTCAGTGCAGCTGAGGACAGCATTTGAGTCCTAATAATGGAAACATGGAATGGTTACCTAACCAAAATCAGTACTAAATTGGGAAGACTGGGGACAGTACAGTGGTGGTAGTTAAGCCCTACTTTTCAGGAGGACGAAATAATATCTAAAATGGAAAAAAAGAACTGGCAGCAATACACCCAAGTTGTTACTAATGATATGAAGGTAAATACTATTATGTGGAGAATGAAAAATTGGCAAAGGGAGGGGATAATTTTTTTTTTTAAAGATTTTGATTGGGGAATTGGGGGAGGGGAACAGCGCTGGTGAATCGGGGGAAGAGGAACGGACAAGTTGCTGTCCTTTTTGTTCTTCAGTCTAGTTGTGGAGGACGTTGCTTCACAGGCCCAAGTTGGCATCATCATTGTGCTCTTCCCGGGAGAGGCAGATCAGTCGCCGGCTTCTGGACAGCCACTCACGGCAGCTGCTGGCCGCTCCCGCTGGCTGTTAACTGCTCACGCTGGCTGTTGGCTACACACAATAGTCCATGGCAACCCACTGCAGCAGGGGCTGCAGCCTAACATCACTGGTGACTCAGGGCAGCCCAGCTCCAGGTTGAGCTGTTGTTCAGCATCTTAGCTGTAGAGGGCAGTGTCACTGGCCCTCGTATATAGGATCCGAACCGGGGCCCTCTGGCGTCCCAAGCCAGCTCTTAACCAACGTGCCACTCGGCCGGCCCGAAGGGATACATTTTTGAATCAAAATCTATGTAACAGTCTCTAAACTATATACGTGCATAACTGATGAGCAACAGTATATTTTTAAAAATCAAGCTATTTGGAAATCACTTATGTGGAGGAAAATGGGACTCTGTAATCAATCTGACAAGTTTAGTGACTGTAAGTAACCTCACAGGGTGACCTGATCATAAATTCCTAACTGGGCAGGTCATGGTGGGTAGTCATGTCCCAGGCCTATAACTTTTTAGTAAAAGGTTCCTCTTTGCCTTAAGCCAGCCCTGTCCATGGTTTCTGTGCATGTAGGTCAGCATACCTTTGAAATAAGCTGTGACTACCCTCAAGAGAACACATAATCTTTGTTAACTATCCTGTAATCCAATTCCCTCCTTGCTTTCTCCCACCTTCATGTAAACTTCCTTATGTTTCCTCCTTAATTACCCCTGGAGAAAAGTGCTAAACTGTCATTCTGTGAAGTACTGGAGATCTTGCTCCCTGGCAGTGTTGTCAGTTTGGCTCAAATAAACTCTCATAAAAAGTCTCTACAGCTTTGGGCATTTCTTACAGCAACACATAAAACTGCATTATTGAATAACAGATGCTGCTATGCTGCAGACATCAACAAGATGTGTGATTTGACCGGGGTCCAGCACAGCAAGACACCATATCTAGTTTACCACTGAGTCCTACTGCCTAGGTCAGACTGTGTGCCAATTATTTTGCTGAATGAATGGATGAAAAGAATGTAAAGTCATTTTGGTGCAGACACGCATGTAACAGTTGAAGAAAAGAGAGGTTAATTCTGTTGTAGCAAAAGTGACAGGGAAGATTACATCAGAATAAAGAAAAGTGCCCAATGGGAAGGAAAAGCGTGGCCCAAACACAAAGGGAGGAAGCTTGAAATATGATGTGGGCAGAAAACTGACAAACGTGATGTTGTACCACGTGGTATTTGTTACAGAACCCATGTTTCTCTACAAATTCATTTACTTATTTACTGAGTATCTCCTATGTATCAGGCACTGTTCTACATATCATAGAAACATCAGTGAACAACAATAACAAAATCTCTGTTGTGATAGAACATATGTTCCAGGGGGAGTGATATTAAGCAAATAAATATATAGCACCAGGTTGTAACAAAGTGCTGTGGAGAAAAATAATTTGAGGGGGGAGAGGAAGAGAGAAAACACATGAATGTAATGAAGGTGTATCTGGGGGGAGAGTGGTGGTATAATTATGTTAGGTGTTCAGGGCAAGATCTCCCTGCTAAGATGAATCTGAATAGGACTTGAAGAAAATAGGGACTGAACTGTACAGTGTCTTGGGAGGAGAGTTCCAGGCAAAAGTAAGTTTTGCGTTTGGTGGTGTGTGGGGACATTCATCCTGAAGGAAGCCACTGCACGGTTTTGGGACTATCTGACTTGATTTACTTAAAAGGATGGCTCTGTCAGCTCTGCTGACAACAGTCTGTAGAGGCAGGGGCAGAAGAGGGAGAGAGAGCGAGGCTGCTGTCGTCACCCAGATGAGAACGTGTGGTGGCCTGGGCCAAACAGGGGCAAGGCGAAGGAATTCTAATTGCTGGGAAAGCTTGTCCACCTTCCTATCAACCTGTGCTAAGCTCTGACTTCATTTTTCCTAAAAGGTTATCACAATATTCTAGAATTAATACTGGAAGTGATATCCTTCTTGGGTATGAATCATTAGGTAAAGAATATCATATGGGTATAAACGTAAGACCTATTAAAGAAGACTATCAACAGCTTACAGTTTTTGCCTCAACATTCTTCTGTTTACAAAGCACATGGCTCTTTGAGTAGATTTGCACATTTATGTGCAAATCATTCTATTACAGATTTAAAATAAAGTACATTAAAATAATGCAAGAAACCCCCCATTCTTAACTCGGTAAACAACAGCATTAATATGACACTATACATCAAAAACCCCCTTTAAAAAAAAAAAGCACCCGACTTTTGACTTAGTGATTTCGTATCTAAGATAGGTTCTAAGGACAACTACACAAAGATTCATGAGCTGAGATGCTCATCAATAAGAGCTATCAAAAATGTGTGAAGGTTATACTATATTAGGGAATAATAAATAACCAACTGAATTTCATAAAAACTTTTTGGTTGACAAAGAAAAGTGTCCAATATATTAAGTGAATTAAAAGGTTACTTACAATCAAAAAGTTAGATGCCAATTTTGAAAATAAGGGCGAAAGTATAACCACAGGCACTGAGAGGATGAAAGTGAATGAGGATATAGATGAAACAAGACTGGGTGACAGGTATGGGCGTGGGAAGGATTGTTTCATTATACCATTTGCTCTACTTTTGTAAATACTCGTATATTCGAACTTTTGCGTGATAAAAGGTTAAAAGAAAAAGTGAAAATATTCACTAAAATGCTAACTGGCAATCTGGGTATAGAACTGAAGATGCTTTCTTTCAGCACAACTAAGTCCAAATTCTCATTCACTCCTAGTCACTCAAAACAAAGCACTGAGACAAGTTTAACTTACCACCCAACAGGCATTTCCAAGATCAGCAATCTTCACTTGGAGCTTTTCTGCATTTTTTGGCTCAAGGGGATTAATAAGAAAATTTCCAGCAGTGGATTTTCCTATAGACAACAAGCATCATCAGTAAGACTGCTCAATGGAGCACAGAAATACCCAAAGCTAATAAAACTCTCTGAGATAACACACCAGGCCCCCAACTGGCAACCTACAATAACTTTTCCAATATAAAAGGAGCACAGCAACACCTTAAGTTTCCAGAATTAAAACCGTTGCCTTCATAACAACAGGTGAAATGCTGTGCACCCATTACATGACCAAAAAAATTCAAAGGTAGCTACTACAGATTCACACATTGAAGGTAACATGGACACCTACCATAAAGCTGAATTTACAAAAACGATGGTGCTTTTAGTCTAGAAATTCATGTCTATATTATGCAGGGATGGAGTACTGGGGAAGTATGTCTACACTGGTACCTTTGTTGTCCAGTGGTCCATTCTGTTCTTGGTCTTGCTCATCTTCACAGGGTATCTCTGCCCGAATGCTTTCTTGAAGCTGACTGAGGTCCTGCTCACTGAATGACTGGTCTACATTTGATGCAGACTGGCACATCATGGTATCTGACACCTCAGAGGTTACAGGTGTACAAGAGTCTGTTTCTTGAGATGTGCTGCTATCTCCATTTTGGGAGCTTAGGAAATTAGTTTCCTGCTTCAAATTTTGGACATCACAGTCATTAGCATTATGTAGGTCCTCTTTAAGCCTCAATGTTTCTTTATTACTGTCCTCAGTATAATTAATGATTTCAATTACTCCATTGCAATTAATTTCTGCTTCACCACCCTCTACACCACGTTCCGTAAGTGTTTGATCCTGGTCAACGGTACTTGACTCTTCTAAGGAACAAACAGACAAAAAGGATGGATGTGTATGCGTGTGACTGAAAAAAACAGAAATATCTCTCAAGATTACAACATTTCCTAGAACTTATACATAGTGACATAAAAACATGACTGGACATCTAAAACCTATTTATGGAAGGACAAAGTTCTTCCTTATCCAACTGCTAAATGAGGTCTATGTTGCATTTCCTGAGAGAAGTTAGAAATTACATTTGAATAACACCTGCCTAACATTTATGACAAGTTCTATATTCTTATTGGATAAGGACACCCCCAGAGATGTGTCGTATGCATGAAACCACTATATATTATATAACAATAATAATGTTAAAGTTTGCTATAAAGTAACTTTTGTGATGCTCTATTTATACCAAGTTTTTCTTGGGTCATTTTATTAGGTGGGTTCTCTTTCAAGGGTCTTTCAACAGGACTCTCTGATTCTTCTTGCTTGTTTGGTCTTTTTTGCCCAGGGCCCGACTCTTTCTCCATTTCCTCAATTTCCTGCATTCGCTTCTCTAGTAATTCTGCCTGGCGCTTCTGCTTCTTCTTCAATTTCTTCTTCTTATTCTTTGACATTTTGTCAGCCTGGGCGGAGATTACAAACAGATAAAGCCTTCAGGTGGCTAATCCATTACCCCCAGTTGGAGATAACTGTTAACTTTAATTACTTCCTAATTAAATTTCACTCTTTCCCTAACACAGCACTTAAGTTTTTCATTAACTTAAAAAATACATATACTTTTATGAAATCAAATAAAAATAAAATTAACAACAAATCTTGGTCCTCTGAGCAGTTTGTGGGGCCTGGTGTACTCTCAGACACACTCAAATTTATAAATGTCTCACCAGTACAAACTTGCTGAAAATGCATGGGAATTGACTGGAGAAAATCACAGAAGTGCAGGAATATTTTTTTCTTTGGTTTTCAAATTCTAAACAAACTGTGATCATCCATAACAGAAGAACCCCTGCCCACTGCCCATAGATCAGAATTGAATACAAAAACATCTATACTTACTGGTTTGGGCTGGGGCGCAGTACTGACTGAAAAGAAAAGAAAACCAAGTAAGAATTCTTGCATTCAGCAGGCAATATAAGCTACGGCTCATACAAGACACCCCACCATAGTGAAAAATCTTTCATACAGTTTATATTGTAGAGACAACTACATAAGCAACTTTGGTAGAAGCAATGCTGAGAAAGAACAAATAATGTATACACAAAAGCTGACAAACTTAAAATAAGTTTAAATAAATTCTTCAGATAGCATCAATATATGCAGAGCAAAGGCCTCAATTCTGATTTCCTTTATTAATGCTGCTAAAATCCCATTCCACTATTAATGCTGTTAAAATCCCATGTGTTGCTTAAAATAAAATATGGTAGCAACAACCTCCTCATGCCCACCCAGGACTCCCATCTCGATTCTTCTCCTTAACACTTAACAGTTTTAAAAGGAGAGTGGTACCAAGAGCTATAGTAATTTGTTAATACAGCGTGTCATGAATATACAGAAGGTGCCAAAAAAAGTATACACATTTTAAGAAAGGAAAAAACTATTAAAATTGTCATACTCAATATATACTGATAACAAAAGATGAATACAAGTCACATTTGACTTCTGCAATGACAAGAGGTACTCCAACTGGTTACCATCGGCATAATTTTAATACAGTTTTTTCCTTTTTAAAAATGTGTATACATATTTTTGGCACCCTCTGTATATTAGTTTAGCTTAGATGGGACGTAGAATCTTCCACCTTCCTTAAAACAATTTTTCTTAATTGTCGTAAAAAAACACATAATATCAAATTTCTCTCAACCATTTTTAGTGTTACAGTGTAGTAGTGTTAGCTATATTCACATTGCTGTGTAGCATTTCTAGAACTTTTTCGTTTTGAAAAAACGAACTCTATGCCAATTAAAAACTCCCATTTCCCACTTCTTCAGTTTTCCTTTTTAAAGGAAGACTACGATAACTGATACTTCAACTTGAAGATCAACCAAGTTCCTAAAATATAATTATGCTACTAATATTAAAATTTGTACCTCAAATGGAAAAAAGGAATAATCATCATAGCCAATATTTATTTAATACAGAATACCGTGTGGTATACTACAAACTGCTTTAACATGGAATTTAATCTCCAATGAACTCCCGTGGTAAGAAAAAAATGAAGTCAAGTGACTGCCCAAGGTCATCCAGCCAATGATGGAAGCTACGATTCAAACCAGGTCTGTACACTCCATTGCTTACACTCAGGCTCTTCACAGCAATGTTATCTTGCCCCTACACAGATCACCCTCCCATAAATGAGCATGTATGGTCATGACAATTGGCAAATGCATAAAAAAATGGACATCAAATTACAAGAGAAAGCATTTTAAAACAACGTGGGTCAGTTTTTATACATATAGTTGATCCTTGAACAACACAGGTTTGAACTGAGTGGGTCCACTTACTGGAGGATTCTTTTCAATAAATACTATAAATGTATTTTCCTTATGATTTTCTTAATGTTTTCTTTTCTTTAGCTTACTTTATTATAAGAATATAGTATATAACACATAATGTACAAAATATGTTAATCAACTGTTTATCAGTAAGGCTGTTGGTCAATAGGCTATTAGTGTTTAAGTTTTTGGGGAGTCAGCAAGCCAAACCCAATAAAGACTGATAACATTTCTGAATGTACACTGAAACTTGGAATTAACCTCCAGGTGGCTATTTCTGAGAGAATAGCTGAATAGCCGACTACCAGGTGCCAGCACTGTTGCCCACAACCAGTCCTAAAGAGCAAACATTTCTTCCTTACGGACTGCGCACCGACCCCAGAACTAGCCCCGCTTCATCTTCTCCCACCCCCTTTATCTACAGCTAATGCAAATTATTTCAAATCAGCTTACATCTGTCTTCCCCCAAACTGTTTGCATAAAAGAGCCCCATCAATTCCAGGGCAGTGGACATGCTGTCTTCTCCAAGCAGCCCTGCTGCTGGTGATTTAGACTGCATGCCCCAGGACCTGGTCCTTTTCAGGCGAGCATGTGGCTTAATAAATCCTTTCTTTTAGAACAGCTTTCAGTCATGAAAATTTTTGGGTAACAAAGTGAATTTCTGAATGTGTGGTGGGGTGGGGTGGGGTGTCAGTGCACCTAACTCCTGCATGGCTCATGGTCAACTGTATAACATATCTGTACCTAAAAGACATAATTTTTAGTCTTCTCTTTCCAACATGGAAGCAACACCAAGAAAAAGACATTTGAAGGCTTGGACTATTTCTTACACTTAAGTACTTACTGTATCTTATTGTTAAATGATGAGTGGTGCTTCACTTAACTGCCTGGTAACAATAAAAATAGAAACTTCTCTTTAATTATATGGTGTCAAATGGGTACTAGATTTATCAGGGTGATAGGTGGGAGGGGGTTGGGGGGCAGTATAAAAAAGGTGAAGGCATTAAGAAGTACAAACTGGTAAGTTAAAAATAGTCATGGGCATGTAACGTAAAGCATAGGGAATATAGTCAATGATATGGTAATAACTATGTATAGTGCCAGGTGGATACTAGACCAGTCAGGGGGATCACTTGTTAAATTATATAAATGTCTCACCACTGTGCAGTACACCTGAAATTAATATAAAATAATATTGAGTCAATTGTAATTGAAAAAAGGGGGGAAGGTGAAGGGGAATAAGTACAAACTGCCAGGTATAAAACAAATAAGTCACGGGGATGTAATGTACAGCAAAGGGAATACAGTCTATAATATTGTGATAGTGTGCTATCATGGTGATCACTTCTTTAGGTATATAAATGTTGAGTAACTATAGTGCATACCTGAAACTAATATAATATTGTATGTTAGCTATATATAT